>NC_056741.1:272774310-272844310 GCF_019279795.1 Protopterus annectens
AGTGAGAATATTAAAATAGAAAGTTTGCATATGCATTATTTTATGCTGTGTGTGCTGAGGGACTTCCCCACCTGCAAAACATATTTTTTTGTCATCACCCTGTCAGTAGACAGCTACACACACTCACACCAACACTTATCTGTGTGTGTGTGTGTGTGTGTGTGTGTGTGTGTGTGTGTGTGTGTGTGTGGGTGTGTGTGTGTGTATCTAATCTGTCTATATAATATATGCATTATATAAAGATAAATAAAAATATGCATGTAGTTATATATAGACATAATAGCGAGAGCCACACAGCATTCTATTACATTTTACATATATATATATATATATATATATATATATATATATATATATATATAATATATATATATATATATATATATATATATATATATATATTGTCTCTCTCTCTCTCTCTCTCTCTCTTGTGTTTCCACAAGAAGCAAGCTGTCAAGTTTTCAGAAGTTTTGTATCTGTATAAAAGCAACACACAGGCTACTCAGAGCCAAGGAAAAATAGTGCATGTGCACAGAAAATCCAAATAAATCACAAAATCCATCACACAGTAAAGGGAAAAAGAAAATGATTTATTGCAGGAAAGGCATGTAGATATACCAGTTTCACTTAAAGCTTAATCAGTATCTAAAAAAAGTTTGAATCAAAAAACTCTTCTTTTATACAGAAAATTCATATTATCTTGATCAAAACAAGCAGACAACATGAATACTGTTTTCATTAAAGTATCATGAAAAAATGATTTTAGAATAAAAATTCAAATAAGTAATAAGCAATAAGGAAACATTGTTTTAAATATTTTGTATTTGTCTATAGATCAATAGAGAACTTAGTCTAATAGTACAGAAAGAGTACAAGTACATATCACATGATCAAAACAAGCAGACGTATTGTTTGCATTAAATTGTTTTTATAATGCAAATCAGTGCTGAAATAAGAAAAAAATTTAAAATATTTGCATCTTTCTTAAAAACAGTTAATACTGAATAATGCTTATGAATCAAAACAGAAGTCAGTATGTAAGTGTGATGTGGAACATAGCTATAGTATCTAATAACATCCAAAACAAGCAGATGCATTAAAAAATTTTTATGACAACAAATATACACTTATTGGACAAAAGCACCATTTACCCCCTTGGCCCACTCTGTTGCAAAAAGGGCCTCAGTATTTATAATCCAAAATTTTGTATTTTGTTTGCCAGAAATTGTATTAATTCCATAAGCTGTGTTATAACTGATTACTCTACCCATTTTCAGGAACGCAAAGATAGCCTTTAGCTATTTAATTGCGTGTTTAAAGAGTGCACTGTTTTGTTGGTTTGTTTACATATTATATCACTCAAATGTGCACTGATTTGTTCTTTAAACACACCGAAGGTTTTTCCAACATAGAAAGATCTACAAGTGCAAAACTCAACATAAATTATAGCTTGTGTGATACAAGAAATATGATGTCTGATTTCAAATGTTCTATGGCTGTTTAAATAGAAAACCTTGTACTTTGTCTTTTATGTAAGACTGAAAATTGTGGAAAGCCCTGAACTGTGAGAATCAAGCTTTTCATCAAAACTGGAAGAAAAAAAGCATTTATTTCAATTCTGCTTAAATATTTTAAGTTGCAGTTATAATGGCATGTGTAGTGATACTCTTCTTATTTTTGCCATATTTTAGCCAAAAACTTTACCTGTTTGCATTAGTTTTGTAGCTTTTTACAGTTGTGGGAAAATTGTGAAATACTTCAAAATTTTACCATTGTTTATATATTATACTGCACTTTTGTTTCCATAAATAGAATTACTTCTAAAAGCTAGCTCTTTGTATCAAAAACACAATATTAGAAAATGAAGACCAAGAAATTAAAATATGCCAATACTTTAATGACCAAGGATAAAAAATCAAGCATTTTTATTCCTAATTTAAATAGACTTCATCAGAATAAATAAAAAAAGACATGGCAACCTTATTTATCTCCAAGAATACCTTATATATGCTTTTGAATGATTGATCATTGTGGGTTTTTGTGTAAACCTTGCTTTTAAAGTTGGAGGGTGGGTTGTCTTGTATTTCTTGTTTTCATTGATAGTATTGGATGGCCTGTTTTCTTATTATTTAATTAACCAATTTGTTACTTGATTTGAAGTGGAATAAATAAGGTTGCCATGTCTGTTTTATTTGTTCTGATGAAGGCCATTCAAATTAAGGACAAAAGCGCTTAATTTTTTTATCCTTGGTTATTAAAGTATTGGTGAATTTTAGTTTCCTGGTCTTCATTTTCTAATATTGTGTTTTTGGTTCATGTATTTTTACCATTTTCGGTTTAGCTCTTTGTATCTTGAACCCTGTTTGGTGCATTAGCCTCAGTTTCATTTGCAGCCATGACAAAATTGTGAACCACTGCCAGACTTGAGCCTCATTTAGTAATTTATTACTGTATTTTTCCATAAACATTGTTACTGGTAAATTTCTGCATAGCCTGGTGCCTTACTCTGTGGTAGAATTTTAGCAGTAGTAATACTGTAAATTCTTCTCCAGGATTGGTGCTTCAGTGCTTTTACAGCTGTTTATATTTCAGTTTTTCTGTTAAGACCCTTATTCTGCTTATTTAAAGTTGCATTCCAATGCTTTTGTATTCCCTTGTTCGTTTGTGTCTCCCCAGCCCTGACTGAGACATTAAGCTAAAGTTTCTGAAATTCTAAACTATATGGGATCATTGATCTTATAGTTCAGCGTCATAGGATTAGAGTGCCAATATTGGCTTTATTTGACTGGTTCCACCTCTAGCTAGTCTGATTATTAAAGTTTGAATTTTCCTAACCTTCTCAACTTTTCCTTTTGTATTTTTAAAAGGCTGTATCCTTGGCTTCACCCCCTTATGGTAATCTGACTTCCAAAGTTCTTCCCTCCCCTCTTTCATTGCTATTGTCTGTTGTATAATCCATAATACTGGTTGCCAACTCAGCAAAGCAATGTTGCTCTTGAGTAAACCTCCTTTACTACATATTGTCTCCTGGTCATTTTCCCAGAACCCCCATCTGCTCTGTAGTCTTGCCACACTCTAGCAAAACATACTATAAATCAGAGAGGCCATAGCTTCCACTTCTTAGCAATTGATCACATCCCATATAACATCCGGGGGGGGCCCCAAGCTTTATTCCTTGAAATTAAGGAATTAGAATGGCAAATTAAATTAGACGCTTTTAGTAGCCCGGGCCTTAATGAACATTGCAACATTTCCTGTATCCCTAAACTTAAGAGTTATATGAGATAATCATCTTCTTACACTATTACTTTATCTCAATCCCAGGTACAAATATAGTACACTAGAATAACAAGCATATCAGGTTCTTGGGACTAAACACGGCAGGTGTGGGGTCCATTACTATAAGGTTAATACCTGTTCCTATTGAAATTTTGGGGCTGTGAAGTTTCATAGACTATATGTATTTTTTATTTTTCTATTTTTTTATTTTTTTATTCTTTTATTTTTTATATTTATACATATATATTTTCCAGGATACATTTATACTGGTCTAATAGCATAATTTTCCACCTGGGTATTAATATTTTTATACTTTTTGTAGTTATATATGTAGTTCTAGTCAGACTAGAGTACTTGGGAGGTTTAACAAAATCTCACATCGATGGTTTTGACACACACCTCCTTGAGATTTAGGATGGACTTACTTTCCTGCATACTCATTAATTTCTACATATATATAACTGGTATAATTCTTAATTCACTTAATAGATCCCTTTCCCCTTTTGGTAGGGACTTGCCGTCTGGGAATCCATCTAGTTTAGTTATGCATGCACTTTCAGCGTAGGAATTGATGGTCTCGATTATCGCTTGGCAATATTGAAAGCCTAGATAAGCTAACTTAGATGGCAAAAAAAAGTCGAAGTTTATTAGAGTGCTGCATGAATTATTTTGAACAGTGGAAACATTTAGATAGCTCCTGTTATGATGATTGGGTATGTGGTGTAACCTTTAAGCTGTTGTTTCTGAATTTTAACAAATTTTACAACCTTTATTTTTTAATCGTTAAATTTAAGTGCGCAAGTCCATGCTTTACAATGGTGACGTCACCTTTAGAAAAACTTTTTAAATGGACTTTGGCGCCAACTTGCTTGTATTTTCTGATGAAGCTACTGTTTAATCAGTAGCGAAAACGCTATTTTGGTGGTCATTTTAAAAATAAAATTGCGTTAAAGCTCCATTTCCGTCGCTTCTTTGGACCTGGTCTTCTGCCGGCTGTGGTATCATCAGTCTTGCCACACTCTGCAAGAATCCTGGATTAATCTTACTCCATCCTTGGCAGACAAGAGGTTTATTTTATTATTTTCACTTCTGTTAACTGTTTTAGAGTGCTAGTGCTTTACTTCTACTTTATTTGTTGATTGTGCACTGTACATAAAATGAAAGGTCCCTAATATTTGAAATCACCTTGTCTAGGTAGATTAAAATTGTTTTGTGATTGCATTATACTCTCAGGTATTTTTACATTAAGATGACTGGGATATCCCATCTTGTGGTAGTATGTGGTAACCTTGTCTATCTGAGGTAGGAAACACATAAGAAAGCTGTAAGTGTAGTTGTCTTATTGGCTAGATGGCTTGGAAACCAGTTTCTTGATTTTTAAGTTCTTGTATACATTTGGCTCATTTGTGTGCCACTGTCCATGATGCAGAAAAACCTTTATAGCCACAGACACCTAGAAACCAAATTTTCCCTATAAAACTACCTCTGAAACTGACTCAGTATCTCAGCAGGTGTAGCACAACTGCTTTGCTCATTGAGTACTATAGAGTAGCTAGTTTGCATGTTGAAGAGCACTGCCCTTTGAGTTTCGTATTATATAGCCTAGTCTAGTCTCTAACTCCAAAAGCATCCTTATTCAGCCCACTATTAACCCCTCATGCACCACACCCTTGTAGCTCACCCAGTGAACAACCTGACATCACGGATATGAACTTTTCCAATTTCTCCACAGCCAGTTTGGTGGATGTGGGTATACTAAGACATTGTAACACTTGTCTAATATTCACTGGTAGCCATTTAATCAGCATAGAAACAAATACAGTATGTGAGAGACATTTGTGCACAATGTTTCTGGAGAAAAAACTCTTGCATACAAACACACATAATAACAATCTGGCTAGGCAGAAACAGATGATCCACCCAACACACATAGCACCCCACACATAGACCTACTTATGCTAAGGCATTTAAATGCAATCTTCCCAAACCCCAAAGACCTCACAGACATTCCAGCTGCAAAAATAATTCTCAGCAAACCCAAAATCACTCAACAGAAACACCTAACAGTGCACATACATCCATACTCAGTTGAGCTTCAACTACCAAACTCATAAAGCATGATAATAGACTACCCGGACTCTAGTCATAGAGGACTGCATTGTACAGCATACTGATGCTCTCCTCACCAGGCTGAACAAGGAGAAAATAATGGTCAGTTGTTTATCTGGGGCCATGATCTGCCACGTTATGCATGCACTTAAGTCATTGTACTGCAGGTACCAGTATGATTCAGTCACAGCCCATGTAGGTGTAAATGACGTACAACATACCTCTCTAGACTATATGAAGAGAGGCATTATGGTGCTCTTCAACTATGTGTCACAGGCTGGTAAGTGCCTATCACTGAGCAGCATTCTACCTTCACCAAGGATGATGCAACAATGCAAACAGAAGATAATTGATTTTAATACTTGGCTTAGTTTTTGGTGTCATTCTAGGGGGATAAAATTTCTGTCAGTGTGGAAGAACATGTTTAATAAACTACATTGCTTTGCCAAGGATGGTCTGCACCTGTTCCCTCTAGGCTTTTGAATATTGGCTAAAACATTGCCCTCTCTTATGCAGCTTTTTTAGGCAATGCCAAACTGTCAAACCTTGCAACATAGCTAAGGAAATTTAAAGGTGTTACTACTCAATGCCAGGAGTCTAAACAAGAAGCTCCACTCCATCCAAGCTCTCCTCACCTTGTAGAATATGAATATCTATGCAATTACCAAGACTTGGTTTAAAGCTGCAGAGAGTACCCCAGCAGTGCAAGGCTTCAGTGCCTTCCTCACATTTAGACTAACAACTGCACAAACAGGGACTAAAGATGGAGATGTCTCAATCTACATCACTAACAAGCATACCTCTAGGCTAGTTAAACTGGATGACACACTGGAATTCTTCCATGTATAGATTACCATAGACTAAGTCTTATACCATACCCTAGCAAGATATAGGTCACCCTCTATGTCCTATAAAACCCATAGCTCATACATAGACCTATTGGAAACACTCACCATTAAATCAAATACCATCATGAGAGACTTTAATTATCCCTCAATAGACTGGGAATCCTACATGACCCTAAATTTGCAGGTGCAGAGATTCATAGCCTTTTAAACACAGTCACCCTGGACCAGTTAGTCTATGTGCCTAGGAGAGGTACAAATATATTGGGCCTGGTCCTCACAAATATGGGAGAACAATGCAGCCTCATCTCCAGTGTCATGTCCTCTGTGGTTAAGTCAAACCACCAAGCAGTCTTTTTTGAAATAAGAATCAATTCGGTAACCCAAGCAAACACTGTAACAGTTAGAAACTACTCCAGTGCAAACTACCTTTATATTAAGTGATATCCTGTCAAAATTTCAGGACCCTCCAAACCCAGATAACAGAGCAGCCTATGTGAAATTATTCACAGAAGCTTTGCACAACCATGTCAGTGATAGCATAGAGGCTACTGTGCCTACCAGAAGTAACCCCAAAACTAACTCTAAAAGCAAACCACCCTGGTGGAATTAAAAATAAAACAGGTTGTATAACGAAAGAAAAAAAGTCATAGCTAAAATTAGAAAGTGTAACACCAAAAAATAAATAAATAAAATAAAACTCTCTCATCAAACTGAATAGATAATTAAGACAACTAATTAAGACCAATAAAGCAAATTTTGAGGTAAAGATAGCATCCTAGGCCAAGGGCAACAATAAGGCCTTCCTTAGTTATGCCCCTAACCTTGAAGGCAGCACACAAGAGTGTGGTGAGCTGTTGGTCATAGGTTCACAGAAGTTTATTAGACTAGTGGCCTTAGAGCTTTTACAAGCTTAGCCGTGTTAATCTCTAGTATCCCCCGTTGTTCTTTTGTGTAGTTCGCAGAATGAATTTATGAAGAGAGTGTGTCAATGGAGCCCTGTTCATGGAACTGGGAGATATAGCCAATCTTCTGGCTGACAAGTTCAGCTCCAACTCAGATCCCCACCCTCAGCCACTCCCCAGGAAATACCATCTAACATAACCCCTCCAACTAGCACCAGGGTCTTAGATGTGCTCTCTAAGGCCAATAATACAGCTTTGATGAGTCCCAATAATATCTCAAGATGCCTCCTAGTATCTTGAAGTATGCCTTAGCAGGGTCACAGGCTCCACTATTCAGTCATTACCTTTGCACATGCTTCATGCCATGAGAATGGAAGACTCCAATGGTTATCCCTCTGCACAAGAGATTACCATCATCGGATCACAGGAACTACACACCTATTAGTCTAACTAGTCTCATATACAAAGCCATGGAAAGAATTATCATGGAAATGATTAACAATGATACAAGAAACCTTCAGACACTGGACCCAACTCATTTTGCTTTTGTCAAAGACAGGTTAAGCCTGCTAAACCTGGTGGAGTTCTTTAAGAAGGTTACCAGGGCAATAGATGAGGGCAAAACAGTGAATACTGCCTACTCTGACCTAGCTAAGACATTTTATATACTACCCCACTTGGGAATTGTAAACAAACTCCCAGAATTAGGCATAAACCCCTGTGTAACTCACTGGATAGCCAGCTGGCTTATAAACAGGACTCGGAAAGCTAGGATTGAAGACACAACCTTCAAAAAGAGGCCGGGCACAAGCGGGGTACCACAAGGCTCTCTGCTGGGTCCATTAATCTTTGGCATCTATTTCTTAGAACTCAAGGCGAATGCCAAAGGCCTCTGGCTTACCACATTTGCAGATGATTGCAAGTTAGGAGCAATCATAGAACCCCCCGCTGAGATACTAACATTGTACAGGAAGGTCTATCACAGAAAAAATGACTGGCGCTAAAGCCATTGTTTAAAACTATGTGACAGGAAATAATAATAGTACCTTTTGGGAAATCAACCACCCAAAGAAACTATCTCATTGATAAAACACCCCTAAAAGTAGACACAGTAGTCAGGGCCATGGGGACTCATGTAGATAATAACCTGGCTTTCGACCAGCGTGTGTCAAAGGTAGTAAGAAAGTAATTCTATGTCATTCAACGTATAAGTAAGAGTGTGGCATCTAGCCCCAGGGAAGTCATTCTTCCAATGTACTCAATCAGCCCTCATCAGACCCATTATTGTGTAGAATGCCCCATTCAGCACGTACCTGACCAGGAACATGCAACAACTGGGATGTCCACAGAAGTCCCTTACAAAAATAGTACAGGTTCTGAACACTCTGTCCAATGCAGATCACCTCAAAGGCCTATCTCTATACTCAACTTCTGCAGACTGCTGAGAGAAATTTATGCCTATCATGCAAGGCAACCTTGGACTCTGTTCTGAAGGACCTTTTGCATCTCTGCAAAATGAACAGCACCAAAACTACTAGATCTCAAGATTTAAACTTTGCTTTTAACTTAAATAGGACATGTTGGAGAGACAGTTATGTTTCTCAGAGAATCCATATTCTCTGGAATAGACTTCCCATCCATGTGATGCAGAGCACCTCCCTAACCTTATTCAACCTCACCTGGACCAGTCAATGGGAAATCCAAAATGCACTCCTGGTCTGACACCTACATCTTTGATGTTCATGCCCTAACTAACATACACCCCTTAAATAATCTCTAAGGCAATTTGTGTTGTATGGTTAGGCTTATAAAAGACCCCATAGTTATTAGCCTAGTATTCAGCTATGAACTTATGAACTAAACTTCACCCTGCTACAACATCTGCATCTGCCACTTTTTTCCTCCAAGAAGCCATTTAGAATACAGATCACCAAGAGCAGGGACCACAACAAGTAACCATTTAGAATACAGAGCACCAAGAGCAGGGGCCACAACAAGTAACCATTTAGAATACAGAGCACCAAGAGCAGGGGCCACAACAAGTAACCATTTAGCATAGAGAGCACCAAGAGCAGGGGCCACAACAAGTAACCATTTAGAATAGAGAGCACCAAGAGCAGGGGCCACAACAAGTAACCATTTAGAATAGAGAGCACCAAGAGCAGGAGCCACAAATATTGCAGACTTACAACAATACAACTAGAATTCAATGCAATACTAATTGTACTAATAATTGTAATAAAGAGCTTCATGCACTGGTGATGCATTTATCAGATACATTTTTAACATACTCTGATTGTGCCTTGTTAAATAAAGACAGCTAATTTTCCCCTAAAAATGTAGTATCTTATTATCCAACTGTTTCTGATTTGAGAGATATTTGTAGGAGATAGAATTCATTAATAGTTTTTCTGATTAACAACAAACACATGAATTGGAATTTGATGTTGTTCCATTCAAGTTTAAAAGCTCTAATCTGCCCCCAACATCAACATAGTATATAGATATGAAGAACTGGCCAGTAGAGAATTACACAATTAATCTAGCAACATTTTCAAAAATTTGGAAATAACTTGACTGAGCATGTACATGACATTAACTAAACTAGTTGTTTCAGAAAATGTAATTTTTTTTTGAATGCTGATAACTGAGGAGTTATTTGGCAAAATTATGTGTATTTATAGAAAACTTGTAAACAACTTAGTGACTTTAGATTTTTACTTGAAGTTATCCTTTGATCCCGCAACAGTTTTTCAAAAGCAAAGAGGATTTTTTTACAATACTTGGGCGACCTGGGGATAATTAGCAAGGAAATAAAGCACAGTCTCAATTTTACATTTTACTGCAAATAAACATACCACTCTGGATCCCAAGCTGCACTTCCCTTCCGCCTTCTCTAGGATGTCCAGCCTCCTCCTCACCATCATGTCATCCACTTCCAAGGCTCATCCTGTCAGATAACCTACACTGAATGTGGCAATTATTAGTTTGTGTTTGGCAGTTCCAACTTTTGATCAACAGAACTATCCCAAGTAACTTAATTTGGGCAGCTGGACATCAGCTGGCCAGTTTCTTATTGACCCAGGGATGCTGGGCTTTATGGCGGGCACACACTAGCTAATGGGGGAACATGCATTAGCATGGGTGCCTGGAGTAGGACCAACAATAGTCAACACAACCAGATCATCAAGAGCCATATTTTTGCATTGTCGAGTGGCTAGCCCTGCCATGGCACACAGTCTGTGATCTGTGTTCTCCTATTTTGAGGATACGTGCACCACAGTAGATGCCCAAAGCGATTGGTCTATAAAACTTTTCCCCCTATAGAGCACCATCTAGAGGCACTGTTCTTAGGTGAGTTTGAGATAGATGTTTTTGGAGGTGGAAAAAAACACGGAGACATAAAGAGAACATGCAAATTCCAAACAGTCATTGGTTGGAGGTCAGAACTGAACCTTGTGCCTTGTCCGGAGGAGGCAAAAACCTTAGCCATTTTGGCAACTGGTCTCCCATTTTCTTCAATATAAGAAATATTTGATTAGGACCAGTTTGTGAAGCTGGCCAATATGGTATCTAAAAAAATCCAGATATGAGGAGGAGAAAAGTAAATTAATATGTTCCTGGAAAGTGTTTATTCCTTCTCATTTATAGACAACATCTATGATGAGGTTACAAAGAGTTGGGGGAACAAATGCAAGCCCCTTTTAGGAATGGGTTTGCCTTCAGAACCAACAAGGATTGAAATTGGTGACATTCCATATATAGAATTTAGCAGGGGACAGTCAGATACGTTTGAGCGAGCAATGGTTTGGAGATATGGCATTGGGTCTAACTATGTCTGAATATAACTACCAAAAATGGTAATATATTTAGGGCTAGTGAGGATGTCTATAAGCTTTTGGGGACAAACCACATATTTTACATGGAATTTCTCAAAACTTGAAAAGAACTTTTAAGCATTATATAGTTCATTCAAATCCTGCCTCTTAAACCTTGTTCCTGCTCTGCATATATTGTTCTCATAATTCCCATTTTTTTCTATGTAGTTTGCTCCTTCCCTTTTCTAAAGATTCCAATTCCATTTGTTTTATTTATGTTACTATATTCACTACTTCTAGTAAAGTTGGTCTAGATTTTGATTTCCATTTTCTAGTAATTGCTTTTTTGGCAGCCACCAAAATTAAATTTAGCAAGGCTTTATTATGTCTAGGCAATTCTGATTCTATAGCATAAGTCAAAAAAACCATCTCCCCAGTCAGTCCAATCTGCTCTCCTAGCATCTCTGACAATGACTGTATGGTTTATAAGTGATGTATAATGTTTACAGCTATAGTTGTTTCAATGGTGTCTGTGATGTAAACTGTTTGGAACTAAAGTGATATCATTTTGTATGTTTTTCATTTATATAAATGTAACATTGCCTTTGTCATATGTGTAAATTTAATAAAGATGTTTGAAAAAAAACTTGAAAAGAACTTTTGAGGATAATAAAACCACAAAGAATATGTGGAAGACAGGTGGATTTTGTACATATCGTAAATACATTTATAAACGCTACCACTATAATAATTAGGAATAAGTATAAATTAACTTTACAATATGACAATTGTAATTTATTTGGTTTAGTTTATATTGCAGTTTTTTATGTTGACTGTTATGCCTTTTATGTTGAGAAGGCAGAAAGAGCTCTAAAGAAGAGAGTGTCTGAACATTATTATATAAAGAATGCCAACATAAAAAACACTTGTTACAAAAACTCTCCAGTTTCTAATAATTTTTTAAAAAAATATTTGGTATTTTGGAAACTGTAAAAAGGGATATGAGAGGTAGGGCATGGGAAGCCACCACAGAATATAAGTGATATGATCAGAAAACAAAATGCTGCTGTCCATAAATAAACCCAAACTCTCTGCTGGCCAAATGCTTTATTCCTATGCTGTCTCCAAGCTATGGAGTAATCTTCCCCCATCTCTCAGAACTATCAGTAATCCTGCATCCTTTAAAAAATCCCTAAATGTACATTTCTCTGTCATTGGCTATGCTCCTGTATCCCACCATTACATTAAAATAGTGATTTCCCACTCTAGATCCACAATCACTGTCTACCATTCCTGTCTATACCTTCCTGTGTTTCTCTGTCACCCGCTTCATACTTCTAACTCATTTCTTTTCCACCTACAATGCACCCTTCTATCTACAATTCTCAACTACTAGCCATACACTGTAAAATAGCATTACTCTAGCTTTTAACACACTCACTCTACATTCCTTCTTTCCTGACTTCTACACACTTAGCCATCACTACCATCATAGTCTTCCATGTCATAGTAACTTCCTGCACTATTTCCATCTACTTATTAACCTCTTCTCTCTAACTGGCTAAGGTATTGGTTTCTAACTAAAGTAATGACATCACTGTTATATTTTTATATCTTGTATATAATTTTTTTGTGTCAACATTGTTTTTCAATTTGCCGTGGAGCTTTTCTCCACGGGCCTCCACTGAAAATGGGCTCATCCTAGGCCCAGTGGACTTTCCTGGTCAACAAATGCAATAAATAAATAAATAAATAAAATAAATAAGTGTACTGGCAGTTGCCTCTTAAACAACATCACCACTCAAGATTAATGAGAGTCTGAATATTGTACCAATTTTAAAACTAAGAGGTGCTAAATTATAATAGTCAGACCACACTGTAAATTCATGGATTAGGACATTATTATTGTTAATTTGTTATTTCATTTACAGATTGCCATTAAACAGATTTATGCATTTATTTAGTTAATTATTTAATTGTACGCATATGGATCAAAATGGCCTTTATATGATAAAATATAGATTTATTTTAACATATGATGAAGGTCGGACAGTAGTTTGTATAATCAGCAGTATGAATATTTTATTTTTTAAGACAGTTCATTAAATAGAATATTTTATTAATCAGTTACTGTTTAACAATTAAGATATTTAGTTTATTTCATTTTATTATTTTGTCAAATGATCTAATTTATCTTTAAATATTTTTATAATTGACTGATTGATTGTAACCTGTGATGTAAAGTATATATTACATGGACCAGTTTCATCCTTTTGCATGGTAGATTTCTAGAAACATTTTTTAGTGTTCTTGGTCTTCTAGTTTCTAGATTTTGGTTTTGGTATTTTTTGGTCACCTATATACTCTAGGGGTATGTTCAGAATATACCAGAATATCCCACTGTAGTGGATTAACAGCTATTAGGTTTTGGTTAGATACAGTCAATATATACACTTTGGAATTCCGAGATTTTTTTTAGTATAGCTTACTGAACTGGAACCTAAAAGAACATCTTTTATTTTTATTTTGACAGTGATTATTACCTGTAGGTATGAGGCATAACAATGGGTGCTGCCTTCACACAGCTACATGCTGATCTTTTCATGGGGTACTTTAAAACCAAGTATATCTTTGATGCCACTAACAATTCATTGTAAATTACATGGACATGTGTTGGAAATATCTGCTGGGTAATATGGAAAATTGAAATTATAGTTGCGTAAACTGCACTTTCCTATAACAGTAAATGTTCAAATTCCTCACTACTGCAGTAGCCTTTAGGTTATATGGGTTGTGTCTTGCCCAAGACACAATAACCAGCCAGATTCCAAAATCCCTGGCTCCCTCCCACACTTTCACTCTGACTGATGATTGGTTAGCCCTGAGGTGGGGAAATAAGAAGTCAGAGTGGAAATTCTTCAGGACAAAAGAATACAGTATGTAATTTCTTGTACAGGTATATATAGATGACCATGTATTTGCCACTAGAAAGCTTCTAGAGTTCATCCCTGTCCGATATGTCATCAAAGATAAGGTCCTCAGACAGTGTGCCTTAATACTACCAAGAAGTGGTGGTGGGTGTAACGAAAGGCAATAATCTAAAACAGAGGGTAACTCTCTGGAAACAGAGTGTTTGACATAAGTTATGCTTTCTTAGTCCCAACATAAGAAATAAATAGTCAATTGGTCTTTCTGAAGGGCTTGGTTCTGCCACGGTAGTATGTGGACTGCCTATACATGTCCAGAGTATGAGTCATTTTGTTTCCATTTTTCTGAGAGTTAGGATAGAGCACTGGGAGATTGATGGCCTGATTCATAGAAACTCTTTTCTTACTAAAACCCTATCTCAAACACAGATCTGATAGGGTTAACCCACCAAGAGAACCAGCAACTCAGATATTCATCTTGCAGACGTCAGAGCAAAAAACAAAATAATAAGAGTTTTCCATGTAATAAATTTTATATCTACCTGATGTGCAAGTACAGATGAAGATGGGGTTAACTTTCCAACAGAAAGTTAAGATCCCAGGAAGGAGCAGCCTGTTTGCAAGTTATAAAGTAGTCTATTCTGAAAGGAGACCAACGTATATATTTCAAGTGTTCCCCAGAACTGGATCAACACTTGGAAGATCTCCTCATTCAAATAGCATTCATGATGGTCTGTCCTGATTCTGTTAAGTTTGCCTGCCCACTATGTTTTGCTCTGACAGAATATAATATGCTTGGAGGGTTAAAGAATGCTTGAAGAGCTAACTCTTATGTAATCATAGCCGGCCTGTATAGAGGGTACAACCTTATGCCTGCGCCCCCTAGCTTATTGATGCACCACATCAGTGTGGTGCTGTCTGTAATCACAAGCAGATGTCCAGGTGACCCTTGATAAGGAAGACAATACAAGGCAAGGATCACACCCCATATCCCTTTTAAAATAACGTGCTTTGGTCTGTCTGAAGATCCCCCCGCAGGCCTTCAACCAGAAAGAGCGGATGCAGACAAATAACTTGCGCCAAAGCCATGGACTTAAAATAAAAAGACAAAAAATGCATAATAGTATCCTTTCAGAAGTCATCGACCCATAGCAACTATCATTTTGACAGCATACCCCTGAGAGTCGACTCAGTAGTCAGGGACTTGGGGGCATACATAGTCAGTAATCTAGGCTTTGACCATCATGCTTGTTTGGTAGTGAAGAAAACATTCTATGTTGTGCAACTTATAAACAAGGGTATGTCATTTAGGTCCAAAGAGGTCATTGTTCCACTGTATTTTGCATTCATCAGACCTGTCATTGATTACAATGCCCCTTTGGTATGTACCTAACTAGACACATCCAACAACTGGAACATCCACAGAGGTTCCTCACTAAAAGAATACAGAGTGTAAGTAACATCTCCTGTGTAGACTGCCTCAAAGTCCTATGCCTTTATTTTGTCTCATACAAGCAGTTGATGGGGATATCTATGCCTGGCATACAAGGCATTGTTAGACCCCACTCTGATGGACCTGCTGCATATCCAGAAAACAAACAGCACCAGAATCACCAATTGTAAAGACATAAACCTTGCCTGGTATATAAATAGGACCTGCTGGAGAGACAGGTATGTATCCCAGAGATTGCCCCTTCTCTGAAACAGGCTCCCCATCCATGTGAATGAGAGTTCCTCCCTAACCCAATTCAAATGTAACTTGGGCAATTGGATAGGGAGCAGGAAATTCATCTCTAGTCTGGCAACTATGTCTTTAATGGACACAGGTAGCTTGTAAGTGTTTCATCTTAGAGACTCCTTCTTGCAAATGTTTCATCTCCAAAGTCCCTGCTTACACTTATCAAGGGTACTAGAACTTGTCAGAGATTTGAGATCCATGTACAGACTTAAAAAACCCTAGTGGCTGTTAGACTAGAACACACCTATGAACCTTTACCCAAATAGGAACTGCCCTCTGAGGAAATTCTGAGATGTATGTATGTACAGATTGACTTGTAGATAGAGGAGAAAGGGGGTGTAAATGTAATATATTGTATTTGTAGTCTCCACAAGTGCACTGCAGTCCCATTAATTCAAAACCTAAGATAGGTATCTGAAGTGTTGGATCTATGTGTTTTTAGATACTGTAGAGTTTTTCTAAATATAACCTAGCAAGAGGAATCATAAAAAACATTGATGCTGTGAACCTCAAAATCCTGAGAAAACTTTCTGGCTGAAGTCCGAGATTATCTTGAGAATCCCAAGGAGGTTTCAGGATAAAACTCCACCTTCACCTGCATCAAAAAGATTTTGCTGTGGGCTGTCTGTAAGACATCCTAAAATACATTCCAGTGTGAAATGGTCAAGGAAGATTTCTAAATTATGCCTGAAATCTCAGATTGGCCATAAGAATTGAAACCCATGTTTTTTAGACATCATTATTAAAGTAACACGTATGACATAGGTACACACACATTAATAGAAAACAATCTATAATCTATAATAATATTTTTCAGTTTACATACATTATACATTGCATCCATTTTCTTTATTTATAACAGCTGTATTTCAGTCCAAATTTGCTCAATTCCTGCCTCCTGGCCATTATTTTGCATGTGCTGTTTCCACAAATTCAGTTTCTATGTACGTTTTTCCTTCTCTTTTTTAAAGATCCTTCTTCCAGTTCTTTTATCTCTTTAACAATATTCAATATTTCACATACATTTAGTTTAGATTTTGATTTCCATTTTCTAGTAATTACTTTTTGGGGCAGCCAACAGAATTAAACTTAATAAGGCCTAATTATATTTTGGCAATTCACATCCTATGTCCCAGCTCAAAAGAATTGTTTCCTTAGTTGCAGCCATTCACCCTCCCCCCCACCCCAATATTTCTGACATGGTACTCTGTGGGGAACATTTTAAATCTGTCAACTCATTACACTCCCCAAAACATGTTCCAGATTATCTCTTTCTCCCCCATCATACCTCCAACACTTCCTATCTACCTGGGGAAACTTATTTGAAGTCTGCTCGGGGTACAAAAATACCTGTAGAAACACTTGTATGTACAAATACTAAACCTTCTGGACTTTGCTGCATACTTGGGAACCACACATATGTTTTCTCACTTTTTCCTTGAAAACTGCTTCTCCAGTCTCTCTTCACTACATTTTCTAACCTTCTCTGATTATTTACTGTCTTTTGACATCTGGGAGGAAACTCTGCAAATAAGGAAGAAAAATTAACTTCATTCAGCCTGCTATAAGCTAAACCTAGAGCTAAAACTTTGCAAACCATGCTTAAAGCAGCAGATAACCCAAAAGGTAATGCAGATATACTAAAATGGGAAGAAAATATTTAAAACTTATTTCCAAGAAGACTTTTTCTTTGGTACTAGAATCATTCTGGAATAGCAACCTTTGTTCCTTATAAGACAAAAGGAAAGATGACAAACCTAAGAAATGCATTCCCTTTGGTATGGAGGGAGGGGTGGATCCCTGCTGCAGTAGTCCAAGCTATATGTATTATACCAGCATAAGATATAACAACCAGCCAGCCAGCTTGCAAAGTTTCAGAGAACCTTCCACACACCCAAACCATAAAGTCAGCTTGAGCTGAGCTGACTAAAAGACTGGTTTGGGGGCCAAGCTCCTCAGAGTTTCCTTACCAACTGAGAGAGGGAGGCTAAGCCCTGAAAGGACATTCTTAGGAAAAGCAAAAGCACATGTACACACACTGCCATAAAAACACACCAAAAAAAAAAAAAAATGGGAATGGAGGAAGGGATACAGGGAGGAAACAACTACCATAGCAGTGATCGTTTGAACACTTACTGTTATGATACATTTACTTAAAGAACGTGTTATTTATTTATTTAGTTATTACCTTTTGTTTACTGGAACAGTCCAACTAGGCACCTAGGCCCATTTTTAAGCTCTATTAAATTTATAAAAATTAGAAAAAAAAAATTAGAGACAAAAGAATTTCAGTTTTTTAACAGTAGAGACAGGGTTTTAGAATCATGCAGTAGGTGATACAATCAAGACAGATTTTAATACAATTTGATTTCTGTAACATTGTTATACAATAAACAGGTTGCATTTGCATATATAGCAATATACAAATTTCATTTACATCATAGTGATGAAAAATAGTATAGAGTTATAAATATAGATAAGATTTATTTACATTTATAGGATAAGGTAGGAGAGCTGGCGAGTTAGTGGTTGGTGATATTCTAGATATCTGAGAGAGAGAAAGAGTTAGGGTATGAAAAAAAGAGCAGAGTTAGAAAGAGTTTAGGTTCCATTTTAGGTTTTGCTTAAAGGTAGATGCACAACTGTCCTGTTTTAGTTGGATAGCCAGGGAATTCCTCTGCCTGGTGACATAGGGTGAGTATAGTGAGCCTCCAATTGTACTATGGGATTTGAAAGCTATTAGTAGACTCTGATTCCCTGAGTGAAGGCAATATGGTGGGGAGTAGTGCTTGAGAATGTTTTGAAGAGAAAGCCATGTGTGTGTGGTTTGTGTATTATTTTGTGGGCAATTTGTGCATTATTTTCTGTGCAATTTGAAGTTGAGTGAATGCAAGGTGATTAGGTAATTTTAGCCAGTTTAGCTTCTTTAGTATTAAGCAGTGGTGCATACGGTAGGATGAATTAGCTGCAAACTTGGCTATTTTGTTAAAGCACACTGTTAATTTATTTAGTGGGGTGGCATGAATGTTGATTAGTATGGCCAATGCCCACCATGTTCCTTATATTGATCACTCCTGCAGTAGCCTAAGCTATATGGGTAGATTACCATAGCTTAGAATGACAGGGAAGTTAAAGGAGAAGGGGTCCCCCAGCCCCTGGAGAATGGCCCTTGCAAAGCCTGTCCTAAACATGGAAAATGAATCTAGTTTGTAGTGTTCTGTAAAAGAATGCACAGAGGATCAAGTTGCTACTTCTGTAGTCCAACCTTTTCCCAAAAGTTCAACGTGAAGCCAAGGCCCTGATAGAGTATGCCCTGACCTTGCCAGGAATAGTTTTGCTGTGCTGAAAATAATAAAAGGTAATAGCCTAAGACAACAATTTGGAAATAGTCAGCTTTGACATAGGTTGTCCCATCTTACCTTCACACAAAATGAACAACTGATGAGAAGTTCTGAAAGATTTTTCTCTGTCAACATAGTACTTGAGTTGTCCGTGGACACCCACATTTATGTTTATGTGTTTTTGTCTGTCTTTCTTGTCCCAGAGACCTTGCACTTTTATCTCCCTCAACACTATTTTAACAAATAGCAATGGTAAATAATATTGAATCATATTAGCTCATCAAAAGAACTTCTTGTATTTATTAGAAGGCATTTTTCTTTTAGGAAACAGTTATTTTTTACCACTCTCTGAGCTTCCTACATAGGGTTGCCACCTTTTCAGCAGGCCAAAGTGTGACACAGAGGTATGTCCATTACAAAAATGGCTACAACCCCTACCCATGACATTACCACAGGAGTGGTGAAGGAGATGCAGTTATGGGCATGACAACGTGAAGTTATTACAACATACTGAAATCCCTCACCATCTGCTACAGTTATACTACTATAAGTGTAAAATGAATCCTTACTGCATAATTGCTTACATACATTACTCGTTATATAGCTGTAACAGAAAAACGTAAACTTGACTGGAGTAAATACACACTATTCATACAGTTAAACAGATGAGTATGTTTATTATAAATTAAAAAAAGTCAAACTTCTATATATTGCACAGTAAATGAAGTTTGGCAACAAACTAAGTTGTCCCGGGACATCTTCGTGGGGGGGGGGGGGTTAGCGTGAACTTGCTAGATGACAGGTTTACGTCCGATATGACTTAAGTATACTGGTATGGTAGGCCTTGGCTTGGTGGTTGTGGACAGGCGGGGAGGTGAGTGATGGCTGTATAGCTCAATTTTTTTTTTTTTGGAGGGGGCCTTGCAATGGCCATCTGTTTCTGGTGTTGAGCTTTCTTTTAACATGGTGCTTTGGTGGTGGCATTAACTGACTGGAGTGCACAGGATTACCCTTCAAGGTCATGATTGTAGTTCATTTTGCAGGCTTGTGTCCCTTTGGTGTTTTCTTTGCATTGAGGTTGTGGTTGTGTGGGTGACTGTTTTGTCGAATGGGTGAAGGGAGGCATTGGCAGTGGTGACGGCAGGTGTGGGGCTTGCATGCCTGGCAGCGGAAAGTTGGTCTTCGGACTCCATCCCACAAGAGAATGCGTGCTGCCCTTTTGATTTGTCGGAGGATATTGTCAAAAAAAAAATGGGGAAAAAAAAAACAATATGGAACCATTGGTCTGAATGTAGTGCAGGGGGGGGGGGTAATAGTTGTTTGTGCTGGTTTCCAGGCTTAGAGAAAATGTAGCAAAATGGCGGTTTGCTGGTAATTGTTGGTACACAGTTACTGAATGCAGTTGCAGATGGGGGCAGACATTTGGGTTTTGGACTTCCTCCCCTTTCGGATGGTTCATGCTGGTGCAGAGCCCGTTTCTCAGCATTTCAGACTTCCTACCTCTGGAAATTTGTAATATTAATACCACAATTTCAGACTCTGGGCAGTTGGGGAATTGAGGCATGGTTGATTCATGACCTGTTCTGCTTTCCATGCTTCCGGTCTGTGGGACAATTCATGCTGATATATAGCCCATTGTCCCTAGTGGTTCTGTGGTTCAGTTACTTTCAACCGCGTCTCATTTCAGGGTCTTTTCATCAGGGGTGAGTCTCATTTTGGGGCTTTTCATGAGCTGTGAGGGACCTGCAATCATTGGCTTTAAAAAAAAAAAAAAAAAAAAAAAGCATGCCAACATGGTTTGCTAATTTTACGGCTTCTATGTATGGGAGCAATATTTGTGGTTGTTGGCTTGGAGGAGGGAGCTTGATCAGGGGAGTTTGCTGTTCTGCCTTCTTTCCCTGGTTGTATGGGGACTGGATGAAGGCTGGAGGGAGCCATGATCACCGTTTTCGTGAGCTAGGTGCTTCGCGGGGAAGGAGTGTGGACTCTGCCTGAGGTGACAGTGTGGTCCGCTCATGGGAGGTGTTGGACAACTATCAGCAAGGTCAAAAACTGAGTTTCACAGCCCTAAGCTAGGCATTTATATATTAGCTTGTTTAAGGAAACTTATTACACATATGTATATTACAGATAGATAAGCAAACCGTTATTAGAGGTAACTTTCTAAATGTTAACAAATTATGGTTAATAAGTTAGAGTTCTTCATGCCTCTCATTAAAATTACATATCTTGTATGAACAAGTGAAAAGAAAAGGCAAATGCATGTTTTCAGGTATGCCTATAAGTAATGTTGCATCTCCGGGAAAAATAAAAAATGCTTGAAGGTATACAGAATTAATGTAGTTACTGTTTTTTCCCAGCAGATTTCTATCAAAGTACTATTTCATAGGCATTAATGATGAAGATTATATAGTTGCTAACAAACAATCATAACCCTAAAAAAAAAAAAAAATATATATATATATATATATATATATATATATATATATATATATATATATATATATATATATATATATGTATATATGCTCCGTTAGTAGTTATCGCAAATTACGAACACCTTTCAGGTTTGTCTGATGATCATTGGTAGTGGAAGGTATGGGCCATCGCAAGTGAGCTTTTAACCCTCACTGGGGAAGTTGTAAATAAGTTGCTTTAGTATTGGATCTTGTAAAATCTGTGTATTTTAATAATATTGCATCCGGCTCAAAATGGTGGGCACTTTTGAACAGGAGGTGGTTACCATTTTAGACTTGTGTTTTCTCTGTAGTATTTGGGGAGTGGCAGTTGGTGTGTTTTCACATCAGCTCAGTGGGCTTTTCGCAGGCTTGGAGATGTGTTGTTGGCGGGTGCTCTGCGCATGCATGCCAGATTTTCCTTCTGGCGGTCCAATGCCTCTGTCGCTGTGAGATCTAAACATTTTAGCCACCCTGAGTTTCCTTGCAAAAGTGTTAGCGTAAAGTTTAGATAATGTGGTTATAAATGTATATTCTAAATACTCCAAATTCAGCACATCAGCAGAATTTAGGAAAATTTGATCTCTGCCTTGATAACTAAATTACAAACATAGGGAAAACTGCTTCTAAGTTATTGAGAGCACTGAATTTGGATAACAGTACAGCACCTTCAGGAAGAGAGAGAGTAAAAGAGAAAACAAGAAAAAGAATGTAATGTTATGCTGAAGTCAGCACTGGTAACTTTGGAATTGCTGTGCTTTTGGGTGTAGAAGAAAGCAGTGTAGGTTATATACCCCACCACTGGATGATCCACATTCCCACTCTTCCCCAGTCTTTGGTTAAAGAAGCGTATATACCAAGCTATGATTTGTCCTCAATATAAACACATCTCCATTGGTATGTTTGTCACTTCCCTGTTGCCTAGTCAGAAGCAAGAGCTGTGTTTCTCAACAAAGTGTACTTTCCTTCTGCCTCAGTAGGCATTTTGGATGCAAATTCCAACAGTTTTCACATTTTATTTACATGGTATTTATGTATGAATGGCACCAAGCTCATAATCAGAACCATCAGCTGTAACTATGGCAGGTAATGAAGGACTAAAAAGGGCAATGCACTGCTATTGAAAATTAATGATTTTCCATATTAAAATTTTATTAAACAGTAGAAGATCAAGTAAAGTTAGAAGTGCCCTGAGATAATGCTATAAGTGCCCTTATAACTCAGCTGAATCATACTTCAAAATAAACTTGGTACTGATGTCAAAAAAAAAATTGTTGAATGTTCTCCTTCTATGGCATGAATAGTACAGCTTGGAAGAGGGTAGTTTGAGACTGCGGCTGTGGTTGACTACTGTTTGGCGCTTTTGTTGAATTTCCATTGTGGCATCACAGTGCTGGGGGGAGTTTCAGGGGCCACAGCATATGGTATAGGAACACGTAGTTGCAAAATTGTATAGGACAATAGTTAAAGCTTGGAAGATGTCTTGGAAGGTGTTATGTATTTTAGATGTACATGTCTTTTCTTTCTTACAGATGGGGGTTTTTGGAACACTGCTGCTATATGTTGGAATAGGTGGGTATAATGTAGAGCCTTCTCTTTATATATCAGAGGATTTACTTTTCTCCTTTTCTTTGTAGATGCTGGTGTGCCAAGTACCATTTGTGGCGTTATACAGGGAATTTGCAGATGATGGATGCAGTGGCGAGAGAAGAGGTTACACATGGGGAGCACAAGGTGGCAACAGTTACTGACTGAAATTGCTGAAGGGCAGAAGGCATCATGTGGTGGCTTGAAAAGGGTATCTGAAAGGTAACGTTTTTGATAGGACGGATATTTTGCCACCGGAATGGGGCACAAAGTGGGTCTGAGTAATCACCTTATTGAGGCATACTAGGGCTCTGTGTTCAGTATGGTGAGCTGATTATTGTATTGGTATAGGGAGCAAGGAAGGAAGAGGTAGGTAGGGGGGGGGCCAAGGGGGAAATGGTTGGGGACGGCTTATGGGGAGTGGGGGGATCCCACGGGATGAGTAGAGTCACATGACCAGGATTTATTAGGCTAAAGCCCTATGGCTCTTGCAAGCCTTTTTTTTTTAAGAACCTTGGGATGGTTGTTTTACTCATTCAGTTGTTGAACCATATTTAGGGTAAGGGCTAATGAGGTGTTTGATAGGATGCTGGAGTTTGTTCCTAACCGGCGGTGTCTTTGGGGTGACAAATTTGACCCTTGAGTAGGTAGTGTTAATGTTACATAAGCTTTTACAGAATACCACAAGGATCATTTCACGTGGTGTTTGGGTCAATTTTGTGAGTAGAGTTTTAAGAAGCATGGTAGGTAGGCAGTTAGTGAGGTAGTTTTAAAACTGGGTGCTTTGTTACAGGGGAGTTAGGTTTAAAGGAAGCTTGGTTGCAGGATAAGACTGCGGTAGGACTGGTCTTAATTGCCTACTACTGGTATAGGTAATATAAGGAAAGAGCTCTCCAGGGGAAAGGCCAGGGCCAAACAAGGGTTAAGTATGGTTTGGTAATGAGTGTACTGGGGGTGTTTATGGCTGGGTATGTAAAGTATTTTGTTGCTGAGCATAGTTCGGTTTTCGGGAACCAGGTCAAGGGGTGCTGGTTTTCTGCCAGCTAAGTTAGGACATTAAAGTTGGAGTTAGATTGTTCCCTATGGTAATGGAGTTGTTGCACATATAGAACTGGGTAGTGGGTGGGCTAAGGTGATATGCTACAGTTAACAGGGTCTTGGGTGTGAGACTTGCTACTCCTTGTTTGACTGGGTGCTGTATTGAGTTCAAGGGGTCATAGTTTGTGGTTTTGTTGTGGTTATAGGCTGTCAATACATTCAGGTTGAGCCATGATTTCAGCTTTGAAGGCAGTGGGCTAAAAGGGTATGTGTTCTCTTGGTGTGGATGTTCCGGTGTTACAACGGGGTCACGGTAATCCTACTTTATTTAGTTTCAATAGGGTGTGTTTCAGTGATGGCATGGAAAAGGGGTTTATGACGGGATTCTAATGTGTTTTACAGATGATGGGTGCACCAAATGATGTTTGGCTTGACCCTTCCCTTTATGGGAGGTTGATTTAACAATTTTGGGTAGAAGGGAGGGGGAACAGCCTAGTCAGGCTGGTTGGCGGAGAAGAGGGATAGGCTTGCCCTCTTCTGTTCCCCCTCGGATGTCTGAATGTTCCTTTCAAGGATTTGGGGAAAGGAAATGAGTAGTTGGAGGAAGCTTGCTGAATAGATAAGCAAGCTGAGGTAAGGATGATGCTTATTTGGTGGAAGGTAATTCAACTGATGGTATGAAGTGAGTTGGGACACTGCTTCATAAGTAAAGTAAGCGAGCAGAGATATGGACCCTGCTTGTTGGTCAGGGTGAGTAGGTACACTGCCCTGATTAACATTACAATGAATGGTGTATGAAGTGAGATGGGACACTGCTTCATAACTGAAGTAAGTGAGTAGAGGTATGGACGCTGCTTAGTGGGGCAGGGTGAGTATGGACGCTGCCCTGATTAACATTACACGGATGTTATGCTGTATTTAGTATCAATTATATCATGAATAGTTGTAATTAATAAAGTTGGTGATCAAAGCTGTTATGGAAATTTAATAAAGGTAGTCAGATGTCATTTGGTGTGATGTGTGTTATTGAAGGGGACCGGGACAACATTAATTATTCTAAACAAAAAAACTAAAACCAATCTACATGCTACAAAATACAAGCACACTAAAATAAATCACTTACTTCTTTTTAAAAGTGTACTTTCCATATGATTTCATTGCATGAAGAAATACCTTGTTTGATATAATGTTTGAAGTCCATGCATTTCGTCTGAGAATTTATCTTTTTAACTGAAGATAAAGCTCTCTCCACAAACACATTGGATGTTGCTATTATTCACACCTTAGCAACTACCACATATTCTGTGGTCAGTTTGGACCCTTCTTTGAAAAACTACAGACACTTTTCTCCTGGTGATAAGTTTGTGATACATAATTCTTTGAGAATGGGCTTGCTTGTTAAATAGTCCTGGAAAAAATTTTGTTCATCAATGTCCTGCAGACTGAGGGCAGCGGTCACATTGAGCAGGTCAGTGAAGGCAAAAGGCTGAATTAAAGCTAACTTTGACAGTGTAAACAAGTAGTTGCTTTCACTGCAATCAATCCATTGTTCTAAGTATTTGACTGCATTTTCCAGAAACACAATGAAGTCTGCTTTCAGCTTGTTGAAAGACATGTAGTCTAATGATTAGATGAGTGCCCTAAGTTTTCCACCAAATAAAGCATCTGTACCTTGTCTATATTTTTTTCTCGCTAGTGACAATCACTGAAAATGTCTCCATAGCATTAAGTGCTGATTTTTCCAGTGTACATATGTTATAATTGAAATTAATAAGAACAGTGAGAAATTACAAATAGTACTGGGGCATGAAGGTAATGTATTCACACCTGCCATATCTGCCAGGGGGTCTCCTCCTCTCCCTGGGAAAGGAAGTCTGGCTGTAGCACTGGGGGAATGTTTACTACTCTCTCAGTGGCTGACAGGAGTGACAGACACCTCACTGGCATGTATTTTAAGAGATTCTCAAATTCCATGCCACAGAACCTGAAGATGTTTTTCAAGTCTATGTTCCTTGTTGGAAAATCAGAGAAATGGCTGCAAAGTTCCATCACAAACAGGTCCATGTCATAAGGCAGTTGTGCTGCAGCTTTTTTTTGGCTGCATTATGAATGATGTGGCATGATAGTTCGCATTCTGCAGTACTGGGCACTCATTTTTAATCTCAGAAAAAACACTTGGAAAACCGGCCGGAAGTGAACACTCTCAAACAAATAACTGTAGTACCATGACAAAAATATGGATAAATGAAATCAATACACTGCTGTGCCAATTATGAAAAGTTAATTGCTTTCACTTTTATTGTACAGAACTTCTTCAGAGCTACAAAGTAGTATAGACACCCCCCTTAAATACTGAATAAATGAAACCATGTGACCCCATTCAGTCACAGAAAAAATATCAATAATTAAACAAACACATAAATAAGTTCAAATATCAAATACAATATTTACAATATTTGCAATATTTACAAATGATTCTCTAACAAAATAAAATGCATAAATGCCATTAAAACAACTATTGTTTTAAAAGACAATTAATGATAATATTCATATTGAGGCCAGGTGCCTTATCAGCCTGCAGATAAATCTGCCAGTTAAGTTCCTTAATTTGCAGGTAGTTTTTAAAATCTCAACAAAATGGACTAAGTGTTACACTGTCAATGACAAAAAAATACAAATTATGTAAAATCTCCACACACCAACAAATGCTTCACTAAGGCATTTGTAACATCTTTGTTCCTAATGGCTGTCATATGATCAGTTATTCTCTGTAATTTTCTAATGGTCTTACCTATGTAGAAACACTGACAAGTTTCACATGTAGCTAAATAAATCACGTATGTAGAACTACAGGTATACATATTTTTTCGCCCATAGCTGTATATCACTATGTTTAAGAATCACATTTGATCCTTTATTAATGTACCAGTACATATTACAGCCATTACTATGAAACATGTCATGTATTTCAATGAACTTATTGCTTAGGGTGTTTTCAGATAGCTTTTTCAAGTCATAATCTTTTTTGTAACTAAACTTTGGATCTGAACCCAAAACTTCACTAAGTTCTCTATTACCTGTGATAATTTTCCAGTTCCTAGTCAGAATTCCCCTGATGTTATTAGCATCTATGAAATGGGTATGGGAAAAGCTCTCATCATTGATGTCACCTGAATCACCTGAATTTTGTCCATTGCAATTGTTCAATGTAGGTTTATTCATCCCACTAATCAGAATTGGAGAAAATCTTGTTTTTCACAGTTTCTAACCTCTCCAATAATCTGATCCAACAGTGCAACAGAATAGCCCCTGCCCACAAACAGTTGCTTTGAATATGTGACCTCTTCATTAAATTGGTTGTCACTACTGGTCATATGGCAAATACTAATGAACCGACTCATATTACATTCTTCTTCATAAATTCTGGATGTTGGCTGTTAGAAATGAGGTAGTTGTTAACAAATGTAGCCTTCCTATAAATGCTACTTTGAAATGAACCTGTCTCAACAGCCATAGTTATCTCAATATCTAAGAAATGAATATTAGTCCCTGTACTTCCCTTTGTAAAGGCCAAAAAAACTGTGATCATCACTGTGGCTTAGTGGAGGTATGAATTGAGCTTTGTGTCCAAAAGCTCTAAGCTCTAAGCTGAAGTATATTACTGTGACTGGTTGCTCTTTTACCTTTTGTGACAAAAAACAGATGCCCTACGCAGACCATCTCAAAAAACTCCAGCTTTACTCCGTCGCATATTGCCTACTCAGAGGCAATCTCTGCTTATCATACAAAGCTATGTCAAACCCAGAGCTATTGGACATGCTCCACTTAAAGAAATACAATCCCTCTGAGCTACATGCTCTAGGGACCTAAACCTTGTCACCACAATAAACAGAACATGCTGGAGGGATAGATTCCTGTCCCAGAGACTTTCCATACTCTGGAACAAACTACCTATCTATATCAAACAAAACTCCTCATTAGCACTCTTCAAGAAAAATCTTGCTGATTGGATGGGAGATAGGAAATTCACCCCGGGGATTACTTCTGTGGCTCTGCTCAACAGAGACACAGGAAAATCATTTTCTTGGGTGGCAAAAGCAAGGGTACCTTTTTGGCTAGGCTTATATAGGCCTAGGGCCAATAACCTAGTATCTGCCTATGAACCTACGAACCTAAGATCTGCAGACAGTGGCAGCAGTACACATTGCACCAGCACAAATGCACTTGCATTTATTTATTTATTCATTTATGTAATTTTTATGGCAATCAGCATAAGGGCTGGGTGTCCTATAGCAGCAAGTGGAAATGCATTACTGTGGTTATTTTATTTATTTAGTTATGTTTGTTTGTTTTTGTTTTCTTCTCAATAAGATATAAAAAGTATAGAAAATATAGGTGTCATTTTTTTGTGGCAGGTGACATATGAAATGTAAACAACAATTCCATAATCATTTCTGAATGACTACTGATATGGTTTGTTGGGAGGACAGTTTCTATCAAAGAGTAACATGGCCATTTTATTTATGTAATTCCTCCACAGTCAAAGGTAGTGCACCATCTCAGAAGTGGTACATTCTGCTTTGTCAAAATATATGTGTTTTGTACTCAAGTAACTTACTGGACATTCCACTTTTTTTTTTTTAATTCAGAACTGCCTTCAGGAAACATATGGCCAGCATACCTCTCAACAGTTCAGATTTTTGCAGAATGTACATATTGTTATCTCATATTTTTGGTCTATTCCTCATAAACTCTCTGGTTTTCTGACAAATCACTGGGATGATCTAAGTATTGAAGTTACTTAATAATGGCATACATTTGAGATTCAGACTTCAGATCCTTCAGAAAATGTGTTTTAACACAATAAGCATCTTTAATATTCCCCAAGCTTCCCAACTGATTTTGCTGGAGCAGTTGTCTGAAAATTAAGAGATGAATGTCCATCTCTTATTAAAATCTTTCTTATGAAAATATATTTGGATATGCTAGAAAGTGGGAGACCAGTTTTAAAGAAGACCAGGTAATCTGAATTGTTTTACTCTGAAAATGGGATGTTACTGTGAACAGAAGATAATTTATTTATTAATTTGTTTGCTTATTTATTTATTTATATTTTTCCAAGGTAGTGCATTGATCTCAATGGACCACTTGTGGCCGGGTGAATAGGATCACATAAGAAATGAACCACACCAAACTTCTGGGCATTGAAATAGACAATAATCTCCACTTTGATGTTCACATCTCACATACCATAAAACTAGTACACAAAAAACTAGGCTCCCTATACAGGCATAAGTCCTTTCTCTCACAAAAAACAAGAGTCACTCTTGCACAAAGCCACCTCCTCTCTACTCTATTATATGCAGCACCAATCTTTACCCAAATCAGACAATGTGACCTAGACAAACTAGAATCATGCTACAATAAAATAGCCAAGTTTGCTACTAACTCAACCTATAGAACCCATCCCTGTGCTGCACTAAAATAACTAAAATGGCTTGAGCTACCACAGCTACTTAACTATCACCAGCTGGGCACAGCCTACAATATTCTCAAATATCCTGAAAAAAACCCCTCATTATCCAACCTACTTACTATCTATACTACAAACCGATACCTAAGATCCAGTGAAAAATCTCTCCTCTCCATCACCAAGCCTAACAATAATGCAGGGAAAGCGCTCTACTCCCACACCGTTGCCAGAAATTGGAACTCTCTTCCCCTATCTGTGTCCACTGCCCCCTTCACATCCATATTCAAAAACTCCCTCAAATCGCACCTTCTTAGTACATGGTTATGCCCTTGTATCACATAACCCTACCCATACTACTATTAACTCTCCAAATTCCACTCTGATCACATGCTGGAGCTCTGATCCCCTGTAGGCTTGGTCATCTGAAAGAGTACTTTTAACTGTAGAATCTTACTTGATATATTTTCTTTTCTTACCAAAGTATGACTGACATTGTCTTTTTACCCATGTTCTATATCTTTTACCTGGAGTGTTTTTATTAATTCTTGTTATATTACTATGCTCAGCATACATGATGTAACCTGTTTTGTGTATTATGCTGGATGTACTGTATTTGTATAACTTGATGTTGGAGCTTTTCTCCCCGGGCCTCCGCTGAAAATGGACCTGGTCCATTCGGAATTTCCCGGTTAACAAATGTAAAATAAAATAATAAATAAAACATATCTACAGATACAAGAATATGCTAAAAATATATATATATATATATATATATATATATATATATATATATATATATATAGAGAGAGAGAGAGAGAAAGCACAAAACAAAAGCTACAAAAGCTCGGATAAACCAGTGAATGTGAAAGGTATACAACAGTATAAAGCACATAAAAAGAAAATAAATATGAACACTGGAAGCACACTGAGGCCAATAAAATAAAATGATGTTTAATATGGTAAGTGTTTTCACGAAAATAAAATTGTGCTTCATCAGACCGCAAGAAAACAAGAAGCAAGCAATATAAAGAGTACTACATCCAATAACAACATATTAAACAAGGAACACCCATCTAAGGTAATTAACTCTATAGTCATATTAATAGAACACATATAAAATACATCCTTACGCATACAAGTAAAATATAATCACATTGATAACAAAAACATTAATTTCTTCCTTAAAGCCCGTGATTTCAGAACAGGCTTTAAGGAAACATGATTGTTCAGTCCAGATTGCCTATTCGATCACATCCATCTCCAATCTACCACCAGTCTTATCATCAGGCTTAATAACATCCATATTGGCTGCAGGCCTAGCTTCTCCCATGTTCATATTTTCCTTATTAAAATTAGGCTTAGGCCATGAGAAAATATTTCCATCCTTGAAATCATTAATATCATGTTCGAATTACTTCTTCTTTTGGACCAGCAGTCTCTTCTCATTTAAAACAACATTATCAATAACCTCGCTTAATAAAAGATCAACCAATCCAGCATAAGCAGAGCCATATAACTCACTCTGCTGTTTTTTAATGTTCTCGGTCAAGTTCAACAGGACTGAAAAAATCAATTAAGAGCTTCAAATAATTAAAACTTCCTTCTAAATTCAGAAAACCCAAGCTAGCTGGAAAAACTATGGGTACCTTCCCTTGTTGTAGGTGATATTTTTGCACTTATATTGATAGCAATTGTAGTTTTATTAATCCAGATATTAGAGTTATGTTTTATTTTAATGTTAGAGCTGATTGTAATACGAAGAATATAGTATACCTGGCCCATTGTGTGATATGTTCATGCTTTTATATTGGTAAGAGTAATCGTAGGCTCAGGGAAAGTATTCAGGAGCATCTTTATTATATTAGAATTTAGCATATGTGTAATGCACTTGCTAAACATGTTTTTGAGAAAGGTTTTTTCCCATGAGTTTAGATTTTGTGTAATAGATAGAATATATCTTGGCTTAAAACTAGGTGATCTGAAGAACAGGACTGAGTGGAGTCAAAGTGGATTCTCAGGATGCAATTGAATAGGGGATCTGGATTGAATGGTCATGTTTCCTTAAAGCTTGTTCTAAAATCACGGGCTTTAAGGAAGAAATTAATGTTTTTCTTAGCAATGTGATGATATTTTACTTGTATATGTAAGGTTGTATTTTATATGTCTTTTATTAATATGACTATAGAGTTAATTACCTTAGATGGGTGTGCCTTGTTTGACTTGTTTTGATTGGATGTAGTACTCTTTATATTGCTTACTTCTTGTTTTCTTGAGGTCTGATGAAGCAACATTTTATTTTCGTGAAAGTGCTTACCATATTAATCATCATTTTATTTTATTGACCTCAGTGTGCTTCCAGTGTCCAGTGCTCATATTTATTTTCTTTATATATATATATATATATATATATATATATATATATATATATATATATATATATATAAGAGCACTACAGAATCCTGAAAGCCCAAAATTCTGAAGACCAAAATCCTGAGACCAAAATCCTGAAAGTTCAAAATCCTGAAAAGTCAGAATTCTGAAAACACACAGGATACCAGCACTTACTATATTCCAGCACAAGTATATACAGAAACAAATAAAACACAAGCCATATTACTCTTCTACATGTATAAGCAGGGGGGCAAGCCACCCTGCACCCCCATATATCAACTCTGAGATTGCACTTAGTGTACTGAAGTGCAGTCTCAGAGTTGTTATATTTAAGTAGCAGGGGATGCAGGGGAGCTTGCCCCCCTGCGTATAGTTGAAGGGTAATATGCTTCTGTATGTACTTGTGCTGGAATATAGTAAGTGTTGGTATCTGGTGTGTTTTCAGGTTTTTGGGCTTTCAGGATTCTGTAGCGCTTCTCTCTCTCTCTCTCTCTCTTTATATATATATATATATATATATATATATAAATTTACAGAATGTGTGAACAATAGCATTCCAAGGCCCTAACCTTCAGGAATTCCTACTGGTACAGTATTTTTGCAGAGGTTGCCTTACGAATTTTGATTGTAAAGGTTCTGTTGTTTAGATCATTTGCTACCTTGTGATAGACTGACATTTGATGATGATGCCAGATAAGTAAAATTATGAGAAGTAAATGATTTAAAGTGTTAAAGACCCTTTTTGAGTAAACATAAACTGCATCTTTTAGTTTGCCTTTGCCTGGTGGTGGCGGTAAAGTAAGGATGTATTATGGATAACAGTAACCTTTTTTATGGATGGCTGGAAGAGTTTTAGAAATTCTAATGATGACCATTATTTGCATGCATAGACCTAGATCAAGAAAAAACAAGTTTACGATTCAAAAAGACTTGATGAACAGTCTATTAAAACAGATTGTATGACTTGTTATATCTGGAATCATTGGCTAAGTACATTATGAGTAGCTGACGGTCATGAAAAATTATTTTCAGAAAATTACTATAATATTTCATCTGGTTACTAGACAGCATTCTTTTAAAGAAAGGCAGACTTAGTATAGAAGAAGATGATATCTGGCCCATATTTTTACACATGTTCTCTATATTCTTTTTTGTTTTCAGGTATCGCTCCAGCTATCTACTGTGCCCATAATGCACCCCAGCAAAAAATGGAATCTGGAGTTGCCACTGCCTACTGGTAAATAAAGAAATCAAAATTACTGTAGAAAATGTTTGATTTGGCAACTAGTAAAGGAAAGGAGAATGCACATGTACCGTAACTGAGGAAGATGGTGCAGTGGTGTGATGGTTGTGTTGTTGCCTCACAGCAAGAGGTTCTCTGCTTCAATTCGCGACTTGGGTGTCTTCTGTTTCAAGTCTGCATGTCTTCCCTCTGTCTGTGTGAGTTTCCTCTCAGTGCTCCAGTTTACTCCCACATTACAAAGACATGCATCTTGAGTGTTTCTCCCTGGGTCTCCACTGAAAATAGGCTTTGTTCCAATTCAGACTTTCCCATTTAATAAAATAAAAAGTTATTTAATGTGGGAGGCAACTTCTTTATTGAAGTATACTTGTGTGCTTACATCTTGAGCTGCATATTTTAGAAAAGACATTGGGAAGTGTTAATTTCTATGACTAAGAAATACCCAAGTAGATAGGCAAAACAAACAGGATCTAGTAGATCATTGAAAGTATTAGCATGGGGGATCAAAATATAAAAATGCAAGGAGAGGCTGTATGCCCTGAGAAAAATGCAAATAGAGCAAGAGCAAACTCATTAAACTCATTACTGTAGAATAAACCCACCCATTTAGTAACAGTTTGCATTTGCAAGCTTGTTGTTCACTCTTACTGCTAATTTCATGTTTAATATGTTAAAAAAGAGCTTCTAATAGCAGTATTTTTCAAATAAAGAAAAAGAACAGTTGTGTTAAGTAAACTTACCATAACAGCGATGTTCAAATAATTACTGCTGCTGTAGCCTTAGAAATATGGGTTATATCCTGAACAGGATTTAACAGCCAGCCAGCTGCAAAAGCTTCAGGGCACCTTCCATGGGCCCAAACGCTCAGTCAGCTCAAGCTGAGCTAACTAAAACACAAATTTGGAAGCCAAGCCCTTCAAAACATTCATGTCAATAGAAAAAGGCTGGGCCCTGAAAGGACAATGCTAGAAATAACAAAAATGAATGTCAACAACCTGGCATAGACCATATACCAAAAACAGGCAACATTCAGAAGACAGACAGCTTCAAACATCAAAGGAAGATATGTTGTTAACAGCTTTTCAGTAGTACTGAATGGCCAGTAGTGTGTTGCACAATATTGCGATACAGTGGGGACTGCATTTTCCCTTTCTCCACTATAGTGCAACCTTGGAGATAGACTATAGTGCATCCTTGGAGATGGTATATATAAGTAGCATGGGGTATGGTGTGCAGAGAGCTTGGCCACTGTGAAAAACATTGGTGTTGGTTGTTTTGCTTTTTTATGTTTCAGCCTTGTATGGTTGATGTTTTCAGCTTTGATGTTCAAAGCTGTCAAACTCCTAAATGTATTCTCCAAAAATCAAGGGAGATGGAGGAAGAGAGCAGCTACTGCAGCAGTGATCATGGAAACATTTACTTTTATGGTTAGTTTAGTTACACATCTTTATTATATTTAGCATATTGATCACTGCTGCAATAGCTTAAGTCATATGAGCAGATTACTCTTGGTTACTATACTTGAGAGGTGGAAGGTGAAGGGTCCAAGAGCCCTCACAGAGTGGTCCATGCTAAGTCTGATCTAGACCTTGAGAAGGAATTAAGCTTATAGTACTTTGTAAAAGTATAAACAGAGGATCAAGATGCATGTTCTAGAATGCTTCTAGAATCCAACCCTTTCCACAAAGCCATAGATGAAGCCAAGACCCTGGTAAAGTGGGCCTTGGCCCTGCCTGAAATAGATTTGTTATGTGAGCATAACAAAAGGTAATAGCCTTAGACAACCATTTGAAATACTCTGTTTTGACACAGGTTGTCCCTTCTTCTTGCCTTCACAAGAAATTAGCAATTGATCCAAAGGTCTGAAAGATTTAGTTCTGTCAAGATAGTACATAAGTTATGTGTGGATATCCAAGATATGGAGTATTCTTTCTCCTTCCCTCATTTTTAGGTTCAGGAAAGAAAATGAGGAGTTGCATAGACTGGCTTAAAGTAAACTTGGGTATCACTTTAGACATAAAATAAGGATTAGTTCTCCAAAAAAACTCACCTCTGTAGAAGATGACTCACAGTAAGAGCTTAAACTCAAATTCCTTTCTTGCAGAGGTCAGAGCAATCAGTAAAACAGTTTTCCATGTTAAGAATCTCAAGTCACCCAGGTTAGCTGGTTCAAATGGAGAAAGTGTTACCTTATCTAACACAAAATAAAGATCCCAAGGAGGGCCCACCAGTTTTCTTGCAGGTGTCTTTTGCAAAACCCCTTTCAAAAACAATTTGACATGAGAATGCATTGAAAGGGGAAGATTCATGGGCAGGCATGCTGAAATGGCTGATAATTGCACCATGGTGGATGAGTAAGAAATGCCATAGGACAGCAACTCAAACATATATTGTAAAACTACAGAACAATTAGACCTGAATGGGTGCTGATTATGTTGTTGGCACCAACTACAAAACCTTTTCCATTTACTAGTATATGATTTTCAAGTAGCAGGGTTTCTTGTCTCCATTAGTAACTGCTATATGCCCTCAGTAAACAAGAGCTTAAAAGAATTAAGACCTTATCCATGCAGTCAACTGAATTAAGACCTTATCATTCAGGCAATCAAATGAAGTTGATTGGGATTGGGTTGTATCAAACACTGTTGTTTCTGTGTAACTAGATCCACAATGTGAGGAAGCTTGTGGTAACTGCCCCTGGCAATTTCCAAAGGAAGGAAGAACCATGGTTGCCTGGGCCAGAAGGAAGCCAAACAATGATCTTGGGTAATTCCTTCTGAATCTTCAGAAGGACCTTGAATATTAGTGGACAGGGTGGAAAAGCATAAAGGAACATTCCTGTCCAAGGGAAATAAAAGGCATCTGTCTTCCAGGCCTCCATGCATGGAGTCCTGGGGTAGAATTTTGAATGCTGATTGTTCAGAGAGGAGACAAGTAGGTCTACTTGAGGAACTTCCCATAGATTAATTAAATCTTGAAAGACCCCTTGATCTAGTTTCCATTCATGAGGGTCTGTCTTTGTTCTGCTCAGCTTGACCACCTCACAATTTTGCACTGATGGAATGCAAGATATCTGTAGACTGAGATTGTGCTGTGAAGCTATATTCCAAGCTTACATAGCTGGTCTGCAAAGGGGGTATGATGTGGTTCCCCCTTACTTCTTTTTTTAAACAGCTTTATTGAAAACATTATTGTAATGAACAAATATTTTGGAAAGGATTGAACAAATTGATTTTTTAAAGTGCAATATTTAAAAAGAGAAAATATTAATACAGTAACTATAATAACACAGAAAACTATATACAATGATGTTCACTATGTATCAAACAACAAGATCAGATAAGTTAATATTTTTGCAGAAGAAAATAAAGATAAGGGAAAAAGGATAAAAAAGAAAGATGACTGCATTAATCATTTATCCAGTTCTTTAACTAATAATTCATGTATATTTTCCCATTGTAATATAAATTTGTAGAGTCTATATTAGAACACCGAACTTTTAAAATTACGAGTGTTCTAATATCGAACCCTATTAATCGAAAATTTAAAACATCAACTATACAGAACAGCAAATTTTTTCCTAGGGGAAAAATTTGCTGTTCCAAAACACATACACACAACACAAGCACACCAAACACACAGCAATCCACACACATACACCTAAACTCTAACACCTAACCCTACACTAAACTATACATACACCACTAACTATCCACTTATCTTAACCCAAACCCTAACCCTAAGGTCCATCACTATCGCACAGTCACCTCACCTGCACCCTAACCCTAAATCACCTACCTCGCCCTAACCCTCACATCCACACAATCGCACACTTACCTGGCCCACGCCCTAACCCTAACTCACCTACCCTGCCCTAACCCTCAAGTCCACACAATTGCACACTTACCTGAACCCGACCCATAACTTTCCACCGCAGCACTGAAAATACCAAAGCAACAGAAACAGACAACCAAATTCTTTCCCTAGGAAAAAAATTGGTTTTCTGTTTCTTCGATATTTTCAGCGTTCGCTGAAAACGGGTCGATATTAGAACACTCGAAATTTTGAATGTTCAGTGTTCTAATATAGACCCAAATTTGTATTCCTTGTAGCTTTAGATTTAATAGTCAACATTTCTAACTTAGATATTTCCAAGAGAAGACCTTTAAATGCTTTAGATGAGGGAATAAATGAGGACTTCCAGTTTTTGTAACTGTTTTCTTGGCAATGGACAGTATAGACCAGAGTAAAGAATATTTGCTTTTATTTATACAGTCTGGAAGAGGTGTGTTGAGTAATACAAGTGATTTTGTAAGCACAAAATTGTCTGTAAGAATTGCCTCTAAAAAATGTTAACTTCTTCCCAAAATGTCTTTAATAATGCACAGTCATAAAATATATAGTTCCAATCAGCGTTTGTTTCTGTATTACATCTTCAGCAAACAATATCTTGTTTAGTTATCTTACTCATTTTCTGTGGTGTAAGAAAAGATTTATGTAAAAATTTCCATGTGAAGATTCTCCATTTGAGAGAAGAAGTGGTTTTGCTGGCTGACTGAAGGAAATTAATTGTAGCTTTTTCTAAAGGAATAAAATTATTGATGACAGAAAATGAATTCCAATAGTCTGAATATACATCTAGATCCTGTGTAATTGCTCTATAAATATATGATATGCTATTTTAACTGGTAGAGTATTATGAGTATATAAAATCAAATATTGAATAAGTTTGGGTATTGCATTCTTAGCATTTGAGGGGATTAAAACTAGTTTATCTAGATTATATTTTCTAAACTCTTGCAAATCTGACCAAAGCAAAGTGCTAAGATTATATTCATCTACAAGAGCATTAATAGATTTTGCCTAATTTTTATTTATCATTTGATGCCAAAACATTAAATGTTTTTGCTTAAATAGTAACATTCTAGAATAGTATGTAGAGAGAATGTTCCCTTATGTATAGGCAATAGGGAAGATGAGAAACAACCAATTCTCAAAGATTCTAAACCTAAATACATAGTTTTTAAAGGCCTTTAGAATTAACGTTACATAAGTAGATTTAAACATTTGAGTGGAATAATTGAAAATTAATCTCTTAAATTCCATATAAATGAATTATTTACTAAGTTTGATAGATGGTTATTACCTTTATTTTTGGTATTTTGGGATACATTTAATATAATTTCTTTCGACTTTGCTAAATACTCTCCATCTATAAGATAAACATTTGTTTTAATTACTGATGAAATTGAATACATTTCTAGATTTGGTAAAGATATACCTCCATTTTCCAGCTATACATATAATAGGACAATGCAATTCTAGGCTTTATGGGATGCCACAAAAAGTTTTTAATCATTGTGTTAAATTTTTTAATAAAAGAACTTATAGGGCAATAGAAATATGTTGTATTATGTATAAGATTTTTGGAAGCAAGATCATTTTTATAATCAAAAGTTTTTCATCCATTGTAAATAGAATTTTGTTCCATTTACTTATTAGAGTCTCTATGGTTGTTATACTTTTACTATAATTTAGGTGCAACATGTCTTTAATATTAGTTGTTATAATTACACCTAAATATGTTATTTGTTAAGATTGAGGTATATACTTTTATATTGATCTTGTATATTATAACTTTTGGAGCCAATTAGAAGAATTTTAGTTTTATTGTTATTAAAATTAAGACCAGAACTTTTTTGAAATATATCCATGTTTTTGAACAATTCTTGTAAGGTGGGGTTAGTACCACAAAGAGTGATTAATACCTCATCAGCAAACATTTGGATTTTTGATGTTTCATTAAGGCTTAATCTATAACCTTGTATACTATTGTTATCCCTTATTACGTTAGCCCAAGGTTCCATAATTAACGTGAATAAAAGAGATAAAAGGCAACGTTGCCAGGTTCCTTTTTACAATAGGTATGTTCTGGGATACATTTGTACCTATTTTTATGTAGGTTTCACTTTCATTATATAATTGAGTATTATGATTAATAAAGCTATTAGAAAGGTTTAACTCATTCGGTAAGATAAAAATATATTCCCAATTAACTGAGTCGAAAGCACAGTTAATATCTAAACTAACAAGAGTCAAATTACTCTTTAAGATTTTTACTGATTCACTTAAAGTTATTGTTCTTTTGATGTTATCATAAGTTCTATTAATTATGAAACCTGTTTGATCTATACCTCAAAACAAAACACATGCAACGAATACTTCAATAAATCAGTGTGTCGACCAATCGCAGCCCTTAAGGCCAAACACCTTGCCTGATACACTAGTAATAGGTGACTCCATAGTCAGACACACAGATGTCCCACTGACCAGGCTGAACAAGGAGAAGGTGACTGTGAGCTGTCTATCGGGAGCTAGGATCCGCCACATAACACACGCACTCAGGTCACTCCAAAGCAAGTACAAATATGACTCCGTCATTGTCCATGCTGGTGTGAATGACCTGAGACGTACCTCCCTGGACTACATGAAAAGAGACATAGAGGAGCTCTCCGATTATGTAGCCCAAGGCTGGTATGACCCTGACCCTGAGCAGCATCTTGCCCTCACCAAGAATGATACCACAATACAAAGACAAGATGATCAGCTTTAACAATTGGCTCAAGTACTGGTGTCATTCTAAGGGGATCCAATGTCTGTCTGCCTGGGATGATATGTTGGACAAGCCACACTGCTTCGCAAGGGATGGCTTACACCTGTCACCACTGGGCTTCCGGATATTGGCTAAGGCTCTTGCCACCCCATAGTGCCTTTTTAGGCAAGGCTCAAAAGACAAACCCACCTCCTTAGAAAACAAAATGGAAAAAACTAAGGGTAATGCTGCTCAATGCCAGAAGTCTAAAACTCAAGATGCAGGCACTTGATGCACTCCTCAGCATGGAGAACATCGACGTCTGTGCAGTAACTGAAACCTGGTTCAAGGCTCCTGAGAGCACCCCAGCTACCAGGCTATACCAAGTATCATGCTTTTACGACCCAAAACCCTGGGCGAAGCACAAAGGAAGGGGGAGTGTCCATATTCATAAAGGACACCCACACCTCCAGGTTAGTAGCAACACATGAAGCATCAGAGACCATACAGGTGCAACTAACCATAGGCAAAACTGCTATACAACTGGTAGCATGTTACAGACCACCCTCCCAATCTCAAGAACCCCACTCAGCCTTCCTGAAGACATTGGAGGATATGAATGTATCACAAAATACCATCATACTGGGAGACTTCAACTACCCAAACATAGATTGGGTACATTATTCTAGCCCTAATACCCTAGCCCAAAGGTTCCTGGAATTCATAAATTCAAATGCACTGGAACAACTAGTCACCTCTCCCACTAGGGAGATAATATACTAGACCTGATCATCACAAACATGGGGACAAAATGCTCCACACCGAAGTATACCCCTCACTAGTGAGATCTGACCACAAACTAATCACCCTGGATATACATATCCCACCTCCACCCCCAGCACAAAAGACCACAGTGAAAAACTTCTCAAAAGCAGACTTCACTCTTCTTAAGACTGAGATGGTATCCTTTAAGCCCACTCTGCCAGTGGATACCACATCCCACAATGCCGAATCCTTCACAAATGCTTTCTATGGACATCTCCAAGAATGCATGGATCATGCAATCCCAAACAAATCCAAGTCCCTCTCCACCAAAAGTAAGCATCCTGTCTGGTGGACCTCAGCCATAAACAAATTGTATAACAAAAGAAGGAAGCTACTGCACGTCAGAGCGAAATCCGATGAAGGGAAGACATCTCTGATCATCATTAGCGGAAAACTACGTTCTCTCATAAAAACATCCAAGGCAAACTTTGAGAGAAAAATCACTAAGGACACTAAAGATAACCACAAAGCCTTCTTCAGCTATGTTAGAAACCTGGGTGGAAACCCTCAGATATGCTCAGAGTTGGTTCACAACAACAAAAAATACACTGAACCCACAGATATTGCTAACATTCTGGCTGACAGGTTCAGTGCAAATTTCTCGCCTCCTTCACTCCCAAAAGAAGAAATACTTATCCCAGCTGAATGTAATCTCCTTGTTATCTCAGATGTCCAAGTGAGAGCTGCCCTAAACAAAGCAAAAAGCACAGCATCAATGGGACCTGACGGTATCCCGGGGTGCGTGTTACGTGAACTCCAAGAGGAGCTAAACCCACACATAAAAATGCTATTTAACCTTAGCCTTACTTCGGGATATGTACCTGAACACTGGGGTACAGCAACAGTGGTCCCACTCCACAAGGGGGGTGCCTCTACAGACCCTGGAAACTACCGCCCCATAAGCTTGACTAGCCTGGTCTGCAAAGCTATGGAAAGAATCATTATGGAACTCATAAACGGAGACATAGGGAACCTACAGACACTTGACCCCACCCAGTTCGGCTTTGTAAAGGGCAGATCCTGCCTTTTAAACCTGGTTGACTTTTTCGAAACAGTCACTAGAGCCATTGATGAGGGCAAAGCAGTCGATACAGCATACCTGGACTTGGCTAAGGCCTTCGACACAATACCCCACTCAGGCATCATAGATAAGCTAAACAGCTTAAAAGTAAACCCTTATGTCACTAGATGGGTTGCAAACTGGCTAAAGGACAGAACCTATAAAGTTAAAATCGCTGGAGCAATGTCTGACTCAAAGCCAGTCACAAGTGGTGTCCCACAGGGATCTGTCCTGGGACCCCTCTTGTTCGGCATTTATTTCTCAGATGTTAAAGCAAACATGGGAGGGCTGTGGCTGACAAAGTTCGCAGATGACTGCAAACTAGGCGCCATAGTCGATACACCAGCAGATACACACATCCTACAAAAAGGCCTCACTGAAACGGACAACTGGTGCCATAGTCACGGCCTTAAACTAAATGCCAAAAAATTTATAGTCATCCCTTTTGGAAAAAACAAAGTACCCACAAATTATCACATAGACAGCAACCCACTGAGTACGGAAAAAGTAATCAGAGACCTAGGGACCCAAGTAGACAGCGACCTCTCATTTGACACCCACATTGCCAAAGTGGTTAGAAAAACATTCTACCTTGCACACCTCATCATGAAGGGTTTCACATCCAGATCCAAGGATGTCATTGTACCCCTATATTCCTCCCTCATCAGACCCATGATTGAGTACAATGCCCCATTTGGTATGTACCTCACCCGGCACTTGCAACAGCTGGAGTGACCACAAAAGTACCTCACCAAAAGGATCAAGGGTCTCCAACATATGTCTTATTCTGCCAGACTAAAGAAACTTCAGCTCTATTCAGTAGCATACCGCCTGCTCAGAGGTGATCTCTGCCTGACGTACAAGGCCATGTCCAACCAGGATCTGATGGACATGATCCACCTCAAAAAATCCAAATCCATCAGGACCACGAGAGCTAAAGACTTAAACCTCGGCACAAGTATGAATAGGACATGCTGGAGGGATAGATTCATAACCCAAAGGCTTCCCATGCTTTGGAACAGGATCCCAGTTCATATTAGGCAGAGCCCCTCACTGACTCTCTTCAAGAGAAATCTTGATGAGTGGATGGGAGATTGTAAGTTTACCCCAGGGGTCACATCTGTGTCACTGCTAGACAGGGGCACAGTAAACTAATTCTATTATATAGGGGACCTTCACTGTGTCACTACTAGACAGAGGAATAGTATTCGTGATTTATTCTGTACATTTTTGTACCATTTCATATGGTGTCAAAAGCCACATCACTATGGCTAGGCTTACAAATGCCCCAGGGCAGATAGCCTAGTACTATACTATGAAACTATGAAACTATGAAACCTACCAGGGATGATAAAAATGTTTTAAGTCTATCAGCATAAATAGACATGAACATTTTATAGTCTGTATTTAACAATGAAATGGGCCTATATGAAGCACATTTTATAGGGTTTTTATCAGGCTTTAGTATGGGTGAAATAAATGTATACTTCCAAGAAGGGGGGTATAATGTTATTATTTTGAGCTATACTGAATACTGTGTGTAACAAAGTTAATGCTTTGGCACACAGAACCTTGTAGATTTTGGAAATGATACCATCATTATCAGGAGCTTTATTTTGCTTAAGTTTAGTGATTTGATCTTTTATGTCTTTAAAAAGATATTTGTTTATCTATTAATTTTATTTGTGTTTCTGATAGTCTGTTGTTTATATTATAATTTATAAAAGATTGAATATTTTTTGCACTATTAATCATATCATTGGGCTGGTTTAGTTTTAAGAAAAATTCTCTAAACTCAATATATTTGGTAAGTCAGATACCATTTTTTTTGTTGGAGAATAGACTTCTTTAATATGATTAAATTTATTTAATCTTTTAGTTTTGTTAGCTAATATATTCATAGATCTAGGATTTATAGAAAATTTTAGAAGTTTATATTTTTCAAGATTAATCATGACTTTATGATTTAAAATGTCCATATAGTTATTGTTTAAAGTATTTATTTCATTTATTCTATCTTTCTTGGCTGGGTTTTTTGAAACATCAAGTATCTAACTTTTTTGTATATTTTGAAGGTCTTTATCCCATGAAATTCTTTTCTTTTTATACAAATAATTTTACCATATAGGTAAGCTTTTAGAGCATCCCATATGTATACTTCAGAGGTTCCCCGTATGTTATTAAGTTCAATAAAATGTTATACTTCTGTAGTAAATAAATCAATGAAGTCTTTTAGTTTAGTTATGTACACTGATATCCTTTTAATTTGAACATTAAACGTGGAGTTTAACATAAAATCAAATGTTATGGAATTATGGTCTGAAAGGGGACATTAAATCACTTTTGAGTTTAATAAGAAATCAGCTAAGTTATTAGAGATTAATACCCTATTTATTCTTGAATATGAATTATGTCTATCTGAGTAGAATGTATAGAACAGTGACTTAGCATTTGTAAAATTATTAATATCCTTCATTATGTATGAATCTGAAAATTCATTCAACAATTTGGCTATTGCTGGAATTTTCCTTTTACCATTAGTACTAGAGTCTTTTATATCAGAGATACAGTTAAAATCTCCAGCAAGAATAATACTGCCCTTAAGAAACTGAACTAGATGCTCTATATGTTGTTTTACTGTTGTAAGTCCAATGCCAGGAATCCAATATATATTTATTAAAGTCAAAATGTTTTTATTAAATTCTATAACTGAATATAACATCCCTTTGTTATCTTTATATGTGTCAATTATTTTAGGCATAGGTAATGTATTTTTCCATAGTATGGCCACCTCTCTCTTTTTTTGTGTATGTTCAGAGCTAATCAAAAGTTTGTAAGATTTGGATTCCAATTTTGTAATATCTTCAGTTAGTAGATGAGTTTCTTGGAGAAATATTAATTGAGAATTATGTAATTTAACATATTTATTCAAAGATCTTCTCTTGTTAGAATTATTTAATCCACTAATGTTTAATGCTATACACTTTAAAGATGTCATAAAATGTTATTGTTTCTGAATATCAATTTCCCTTTTTTTCCATATTTTATAACTCAATAGAAATTGACTATTAGGAATACAATTATAATTTACATATGGAAAACATAAAACTTTTATCCAGTGAAATATGTTTATATCAAAATCAATTTTGTAAGACTTGGTGAACATCAAATTAACTATTAACAGAAATTTATAACATCTACTAATAACATAGACACTCTTTAAAACCCCCCTGCAGTTAAAAACTTCTAATTTGAGTGACATCTGTCACCCAAATTGGCCATCTAACTAGTAACAACACTCATCTCATCCTAGCCTAAATATATCTGCTGTTGCATATTTTAACAGTATTAAGCAGTATGTGTGACTAAAAAAGAACAATTATGAAGTAAAATACTTCCATTACAATTGTATGTACTCATTCAAGAAACAAATTAAAATATATCACATGTAACTGTTTCATTTTAACTTTTTGATGTTATATTTTTAATATCACTTCAAGTCATCATATATTATATATATAATAAAGATGTGTTGCGAATTTCCTTTTTTATGTAAGTCAGGTTGAGTTTAAAATATCATGAAGACCAACCATATGTTATACAAATAATATAAAGGTCATAACGAATTTATTTGCAATGAATTGCTATAATGATCCATAAGCACATTATATCCAAAAGAACTTTTGTTCCGTACTACAACCAAAAATCTAAGTGTATAGTCAATGTTGAGAAGGTAATTTAATCACCTAAAAATTCTACACACCTATAGTCCACCTTCCCCTGTCACTTATTCATTGAGCCAATAGCTAATAACACTACTTCCCCATCTTCATGTATCTGAAAACAAGAGCATAGAAAATACTGTATTATAGTTTCCCACGGAAAGATGAAATTCCACTAAAGTCCTCTGCATTTTCTAAGAAGGAATGTAGCATAAGTTTATGATTAGTAGGGGATGGTCTATGACTGGGAAATGATCATAGATGGAAAGACAACTATTCCATGAAATTAACTTTATATATATATATATATATATATATATATATATATATATATATATATATATTTGTTTGTTTTTTTGTTTTCCCCCTTTCCTTCCTTCCTTTAAAACCTTTCCTAATCTGAAACAGCCTCCATCTCCCTCAGAATATAGCAACACATTAGTTAATATACAAGACATGAAATCATTTAAAGAAAACTATGTTGCTGCTACCTGTAATGGCAAACATCTGCATCTCAGATTACACTGTATGCAATGGATTACTTTCATACAGATTATGTTATGTTTCATTCATTATTTGTTAACCTTCTGTCTGTACTAGAATTATTCTCATATTTATTTCCTATTCTTTGTAGAAGAATATTAAATTCTGCATAGGTCTCATGTAAAGATTTTATAATATTTTAATGATGTTGCTATATATGCTATATGTTATGTCAATCAGAGGAAGCTTTACTTTAATACAGAAGGACTATGAATACATGTGTGAAAACATAAGGGCTTAAATGTATCAAACGATCTGTTTATAATCACTTGCAAATGCTTTAATATAACAGTCATGTTATGCAGATTACTTAACTGCATTTCTTTCATTTGACCTGTAGTTGACAATAGAGACCATGCATTCAAGCTATTATCCAGCTTTGCAAAGTTCCTCAGCACAGAGTTCACTCTGTAAACGTCTCCATGGAAACGACACTCTTTTCTGCTTTCAGTTGTAGCAGCTGCAATGCAATCGCATACCAGGGTTGTTTAGCAATTCAGATGCATGAGATTCAGGAGGGAAAACATTTGCAGCTTTTCCCTAGGAAAGCTGTTGATTACTTCATGGCAAGACCAGGAAACACAAAAACTAATAGAAAATAAGGCAAAAAAGAGGGAGAGAGCTGATATTTAACATAGCAAAATCAATAAACTCCATCTCCCAAACCCAACAAACCACTAGACCACCACAAATACATCAATCTATACCAAACCCTCCATTTCTTCACAACCAACAGCAAAAAAAAAATAAACAAATCAAAACCCCTCCACAGTACAATAATCAGGGAATCCCACTACAGCTGCTAAACAGAAGCCATCCATATAACATTACACCCACATAGTCACATTTTTTAAATAAATACCTGATGACTAAATCAAGACATATCAGCTCACCAAAAGAAATAAAATAAAAACATTTCTCATGTCTATCATCACAAGTAGCATTATATTCCAGTAGAGCAACAGATTGGAAACACAATCACCAAAGCAATATTATGGCAACAATATCAATGAAAAATCTCTACAAAATGGCAAGCAATAAAAAAAAAAAAGAAAACAGTTTCTATTGCATCAAAGACCCTCGTTCCATCATCTTTAAGTCTCTGTAGCTACCATAGTCCCCAAGATACCATATAATTCAGTCCCAAACATAGGGAGCATTTATAATAACAGTCAGCTAATATCATTAAAAAATAGTAAATAAATAAATAAATAGCTTTTACTTGCTATAGTAATTGAGCCACATTAAATAAAATAAACTAGACTTATTAATAACAAACTATAAAAGTACCATTAAGAGAACTATGTACCATAAGAAAAGAAATTTAAACAATAAAGACTCACCTGTTGAACCATTTCCATTTCCCCAACTTCTGGGTTAATTATTAAGACTTAGGTAAATGAAAGCCATTGTAAAATATTTTAACTAATCACTTATTCTTGAGCTTCTTTTTATGTTCCGAGATCTTCCAGGAACTGTTATCAGCATTTCTTTTAAGGCTGGCATTTCCCCTGTCCATGTCCTCTATTTTATCAAGCAGTTTTCTTGTTTTGACAAACGTAATGGCAGATTCTTTGTCATCAAATACTTTTGAACCATCTTGGAGAAATATTTTTAATCTGGCTGGAAATAATAGGTGTGTTTTTATTTGGGCTTTCTTTAGTTCTTTTAACATTGGCAGAAAAAGCTTTCTTTTGGCTATTACAGAAGATGAGGAATCATTATCAAAGAGTATGACATTTTCTTTATATTCAATAGGAGATTTACCCACACAGTCTTTAACACTATTTCCTTGTCATGTGATGCTAGAAACGTCACTATGACAGATTTAGTAGAATTGGATTTACCTTTTTTTGAAAAAGCCAAGGACCTGTGGACTCTCTTTATCCCATATGAGAGAGCTTCAGGAAGCTGCAGTACCTTGGGAAGCCAAGAAGTTAAGAATTTTGCCATATTAACTTCTTCAACATTATCAGGTAAACCAAAAAGTCTAATATTATTTCTTCTTTATCTTTTCTTTAGATCATCATTTTTTGTTTGTAAAAGAGTATTTTGTTTTTTAAGAGAAAGTCTATGTTATGCTCATCTTCTTGAATTCTAGTGTTCATGTCAATCAGTGAAGTCTCTATTCCAGCAATCTGTCTCTTTTGTTGCTTGAGGTCTTCATGTAACATTTCCATTTGTTGGGAACATTTTTCTTTGAAGTTGTCCAGTTTTACAACCATTCTATCAATTTTTGTTGCCAGTTCTTGGATATTAGGTAATAGTGACTGAAGTTCTTTTTTAATAGCTGTTTCTTGAAGTGTAGATTTGCAGAATCTCATTCTGTAGTCTGGAGTCAAAATATTTTCTGTAGTACTTTTTTGACAGGAAAAAATAAAGTTGTAAAAACGTTTAAGTACTATCCTAAGGGATGATTAGTAGATTCCAAATATGTAAGAAAAACTAAAATTAGGATAGATAAATTCAAAAAATCCTGTCACAAATATTTTGTAAAGGCAGAGCAGAGAGAAAGTGCCATTACTCAGTGCTCATCTTGGCCACTCCCCTCGTTCCCCCTTACTTTTGATGTTTCACATGACTGTGGCAATGTCTGTAACAACTTGAACACATCCCAGGGACCAAAGATGATTCAGAGAGTTCAATGGATTGATCGGGGAAAGCATCTATTTTATATTTATGCACTTGCATTTGTCCTTGGTGTCTCACATACCTTGCACTTTTATCCAGTCTGATACTGCTCCCCAAGCAAATTCTGAGGTGTGTGGTGACTGACTGCTTTGGAGCCAGTGTGCAGGGTATAGAAGGGGAGACCTGGATTTAAAGATACTTGCTTTCATCACCAAGTGATTTCTCTTCTGACAAATCCCCAGCACTGGGATTTGAAAAGACATAGGTTCTTGGTGCTGGGACCAAAGAGACTTGAGACACCAGTGTATCTTTCTCAGTGGAGCCTTGCCTTGGGTATCATAAGAATAACAGATGACATGAGACCAAAAATGCTGAGGCATTTCCTCACAGTGATTGAAGTCTTAGTAGAAAACCTTCTAAATGTACTTATTTTTTTTGCAGTAGAAGAAAAGCTCTTTGAACTGAGGTGTCTAACAAACACCTGAGGAACACAATCCTGTGTGAAGGAGCCAAAATGGCTTGTGTATGTTCTCTTGAAATCCCAGATTGTGTAAGATATCTCTCACCCAAATGAAAGATTTCTGACATTTTGAAAAGGATTCTGCAAAATAAACAAGTCGTCTAAATATGGAAAAATGTGGATACCCTGTACCTTGCAATGAGCTATGACTGGGTCTATACACTGTGTGGACAACATACCTCTCAACCTGGAAACATCAAAAGTCTGGACAAGGCCCATGAAAAGTAGGTACAAATCTGTATGCTGATTAACATATAATGTGCATGCATAATTACATAACCCCTCCCACTCCAATGGAATTGTGGGATACCAACTTTCAAACGCAAACTGAAGAACAGACAACCAAAATATGGCACCAGAGTCCCCCTGCAGCCATTCCAGTGTTCCATTACCTGGCTATTTCGCCCCATTTACCATAAACACTAACGTGTGCATACTGGTTTACTTCTACAATGATTATTTAAATTTTATTTTTACATTTTACAGCACAATGCACAAACACTAATAGACATCTGCTAAACAAAGCAATACTGTCTCACAATGAAAATAGACTTGGCATTAAATCTTCTATGCCCTTGAAACTCACATTCATTGAAACAGCATTGAAACCCACACCACATCCAAAGAAAATGCATTTGGCCAGTGGTGGATAAAGATTACTTTTGGGCTATTTTCAAATCATTGGCTTCTTGAACATAAAACAAGAAACATGCATGCAATATTTTCTTTGATACACCTTCCTGACTTTATTAAATTGCATTCCTTGTATAATACAGCACACGTGTTACACAAAGCACATTTTAAATTTATTGTATGAACATTTTTCCAGTAGGCTGTACTGTAGGCAATGAAATAAAATGCATGAACCAATAATGACAAAACCGCCCAATTCAGAACATTTCCGTCATAAAAGTCTACTTCCACACCCACACTATAAATAGAATGACAGTAGTGTAAGCCATAGGCATCTTGCACAGCTTCTAGCATTTATTTTCAATTTCAGGGTTTTTTTTTTTTGGGGGGGGGCAAAAAACAGGTACACATTTTAAACATTGCTTGTATAATTTTGGAAAGTTGCTAGAATAAAATGTTGTGTTATTAAGCCCAAACATATCTCCATCTGTCAATTTTGCAGACCAACATATTTTGAAACATAATTCATTCTAAATAAGGCACTGCTATTAACCATGTAATGTCAGGAACATAATAAAGATTCCTGATAGAGTTTGTCATTTCTGGTATTCCTAGGTATTTTGTGATCAGTTATCCAGGCAAGCACACAAACAAATAAATGCACACACATATATACACACACACACACACACACACACACACACACACACACACACACACACACACACACACACACATAAAAATAATACCATTAGAATACCTATGTCTAAATATTATTCCTGTTAGGAAAATCATTTTTGGAAGGTAATCTATTGGGTAGAGCTTAGCGGCAGGGACAAGGTTAGGATTAGAACATATTAGTAAGGATGAACAGTAAGGCATTGGTTCCCTGTAAAACCACACACACAGACACACACACACACACACACACACACACACACACACACACACACACACACACACACGCACACGCACACGCACACACACACACACACACACTTGTTCAATGAAGCTGACACTTGCTCAGTGAAGCCGAGTTGCAAAGCAGTTAGAAAATAACACAAGTCTGCAGCTCATGGCAGTACCAGAAACGCAAATAGCAAAACTGGCAGCCTTACAATACAGCAGTGTTCAATATGAGCAAAAACAGTACCTGAAGCCAAGCTTTACAATAGTACCACCAGTCCAGAAACAAAACAGCAGCAACGTTCAGTATGACAAAAACAGTACCAGCTCACGGCAGTACCAGAAACATGAGTAGCAAAAATGGCAGCCTTACAATACAGCAGCATTCAGTATGGGCAAAAACAGTACCTGAGTCCGGCAGCGAGAAGCCAAGCTTTACAATAGTACCACCAGTCCAGAAACAAAACAGCAGCAGTGTTCACTATGACAAAAACAGTACCTAAGTCCGGCAGCAAGAAGCCAAGCTTTACAATAGTACCACCAGTCCAGAAACAAAACAGCAGCAGCGTTCAATATGACAAAAACAGTACTGGTGTTGTTTAGTATGACCAAAATTCAATGTGGCCAAAATCAGTACCTGAGGCTGAGTCATTCATGGCAGTAGCAAGTGTAGCAGCATTCAATATGACCAAACAGTACAAAACTAACACAGGCAGTTATTTCTAAGCTTTAGTAGCAGTGTTCAATATGACCAAACAGTGCAAAACTAACATGGCAGTTATTTCCAAGCTTTAGTGCGCTTGCAGCCTCTGGAAATGTGTCCCCTTGAGCTCAATTCTGACAGGCTGATGGAGATGATGTCATCTCGCATGTGATGATGTCAGCTCCGAAAGCGCAAAAGAAAAATATTTTTAAAAAAATCGGGAATGAAGAAGTGCCACTCAGGAATAATGACACCCCATTATTTGAACCCCAAAACTCAGTAAAAACAAAGTAATCTTGAGAGGTATGGTGGGCAATCTTTGTCCACTGGATATTCCAAAGTATAAGGTAGAGAACCAATGATGTGATCCAGACAATAAAAACCTTAAGAAACATCTGAAGTCTGGATGAATGGAGTTGTGATAATAAGCATCCTTTAAATCTAATGTTACCAGGAAACCTGAATAAGGAAAAAGATGTAAAAAGATTATAAAGTGACATTTTTTTTAATGTTGGCACTAACAAAAATAGGTTTAGGAAAGAAAGATCCAGAACTGGTCTCTAAGCATTTTCTTTCTTTGACACTAGAAACATCCTTGAATAAAAACCTTTACACAACTAGGAAGGAGGAATTGGTTCTATCACTGTATAGGACAACATGTGATAAAGGACAGGTGGTAGAAAAATGAGTCTGGTTTGGTGAATGAGCGATTTCACCCCCGGAAAGGAAGACGTTTTCACCCCACTGCCATCTGTATCCTTGATGAATGATCATTAGAACCTAATTGTCTGAATATAGCTGTTGCCAAAGAGAAATAGGGCTGCCAGGGGGGACAAGGTCCTTTAAATAGTCATTCTGACCTGTTTGGAGGAGCCAGAATTCTTTTCAGAACCATCCTTGCCATTTTTCTTAAGTGTCTGTTACCTGCATTTTATTGAAACTGTTTATTTTGTTTTTTTGCCAAAATTGGATGAGGGGGTTAGAGAATCCCTTAGAAAATGTGGTAAAGAAGAGTTGTATCAAGTTACCCCCCTCATCACCCTTTTTGATAAGTTCTGGCAGCACAGGAGCCAAAGAAAATCTCTATCCAAAGAAGAATTTAAAATCTCATTTTAACATAATCTGGGAGGTTCTAAGAATGCAGCCAGGCAAACCTCCTCAAAACAGTACCAGTGGTCAGAGCCCTGGAAGAAGTATCAACTGAGTCATACACACATTGTAAGCAATGAGTTGTGAATTTTACACCAGAACTAACTAAATTGTTTAAAGCAATGTTTTTCCTCACATAAAGTAGTTGCAGACAAAATATTCATCATACTTTCTCAGTAAGGCAGAACAAACTTTAACATATGAGCCTGACAATTCAAAATTCTGAAAATCATAGTTTCAAAAGCATATGCTTTCCCCCTCCATATTTAGCAATAATCTTCTAATCATTAACAGAAAGAGTAGGACTGAAATTACCTAACTGTTTAGCAGTATTAGTAGGATTAATTAAAGCTATAGCTGCTGGGTCCTGCATGGTAGACTGCATACAAACTTAAAAGACTGAGGAGCTTTATGCATCCTGACTTTTTAGGGTTAGCTGACTATCATGAAAATTGCAGGCGGTGGCACGCACACATACCTGAAGAACTAGTGGAATGAGTGAAGTTTCTGAAAATTCCTTGTATAACAGCTCATAGTATTTTCTGAGGGCCTGAGAAACTACAGTGTTCTCTCGCTGAAAATATGGGCATATTCTGGAAATAGTCTTAGAGAAAGAAGAACCCCCACAGGGAACTTCAGAAACTGAGCTTTACTCTGAATCTGGATTTGAAATCCTGTATCTGTCCCTTCATCTTTCTGTCCAGATTCAGAATCTTGAAACCTCCTTCTTTTATTAGAAACCACTTTATAAGAAGGATAAATAGCCTGAATTAAACCCTGAGCCAGACCCAGCAAACTACTCCTGTCTAAGGAAATCTGAGGAGCAGCAGACACATATGCATAGATTCGTAGGTGAATATTAGGCTAACTGCCCTGAAAGTCCATTTTAAGCCTAGCCAATAACCTTAGATTAGACTCAAACCCTGTACCTTGTGTCTATAAGGTGAAGACCTTAACCATTATGCCAAACCCTCCTCCATTGCTTAGTTTTCTGCTTCCTTTTTGACAGGAGAAATGGGGCCAACAATGTCATTAATGACAACAGCAGCTCCCCCTGGGATGGACACAACAATCTGCCAAAACATGGAAGTCTTCCCTTTTCTCTCTTCCAGGACCAACAAGAGAGACTCTCCCTTGCCCACTGAGAGGACCCAAACAGCTGCATAGGATGTGGCTAAACCCTGGTCCATAGTGTATGTAGGTGCTACATCAGACAGATCCAGGGTAAAAGATGAGTGGTCTGAAGTATAACAAATAGCCATAGCAGAGTCACCCACCTGCACCTGAAGCAATTTGATAGCCTGCTGTAGTGGCAAAGACTGTTTGCATAACTTTTTCTTTTTGTAGCTGGAAGATGGAGTGACCATGGGAGAGACAGTTTGTTCCATGTTCAGGCTGAAAATCGCATCTCTTTCCTGGGGGGAGGAGTCAAAGCCAATAAAACGTAGAAGCCTTTAAAAGTCACTTTTTCACAAACACAATACAATCCCCTTTAAAATATATTGATATCCCCCAAAAAGTGAAATAAATACAGTTTATTGACAGAAAACAACGTTTTTCAGTTTAAACTGACAGAGGAGAGTATACTCATTTAATAGTACAACACAGCCTTATAACAATCAGTTAAAACACAAACTCCTAGTGATTGGACTGCTAAACTGTATTTGTCTAGAATTCAAGTTCAGGATCTTCAGTTTTATTATAAGGTCTCATAAATTGTTTGGAGAAAGTCAGTTTTGGACCTGGATAGATTGTGGAGTAATTGGCGCAGTTTGGAGAATGAAGAAAGTAGCCATTGGATGTGGACAGTGCACACAGTGTGTCCCAGAGTAACTGGTGTGATATATAGCTTAAAGAAAGTGTTGACAGACTTGGGCAGGGTACTGAATATGTACTGATGTATCCAGTTAAGGTAAACGAGGAAGACTATTCCTAAGTATTTTGTACTATTCCATAAATGTAATCTCTACACTATGTATAGTATGCTATTGTTCATTGCTGTGATTAAGAGATATGGACTAAGGCAATAAAGAGTGGTGTAGAGAAGCTGTAAGCTTCTCTGAATGTCATACAGGGGTGTATAGCATACAGGATTGTACTATGTGTGGTAGTACGTCAGATGGGGATAAAAGCTGTGTAGCATGACAGCACTACACCACATAGCCAGGAACAGCATCCATGTGAGGTATAATGTGCCTTACTAAGTAGCTACTTGTTAATGTAATTGTACCTTACTGTGTAGCCTTTCCCAGCTGCAATATGTTCCACTATCATGCCTCAGACAGCTTGACTCATTACCATGAAGATAATGAAGGTAATGATTGTTTTTGGCCATTCACGGACCCTAAGGGGCTGCTCATATGCTCTGCACCAAGTCTACTGCTATTTCACAAGATGATCCAGGAATCCTTTTCCACAGTTGACACCTGGCTAGATGGCTATAAAAAATGCTGTTTGTACCCAGTCTCAATCAGCACAAAATCCTTCAGCATTACATCAGCAAATAATGCTTCAATTGAAACAGTTTCCACCACAAAGCTTCTTAATGTCTTAATTGATGATAACTTGTAATATGATCAACACATCACTCAAGCCATCAAGAAAATTCACCAAAAAGTTGGGATTCTTCTAGAGAAACAAACCCATTCTCACTTACTACTCAAGGAATTCTTTAGCAACATCTTATCTTCTTCCTTCACTTCTCTATCCAGCACTTATCCTGACTAACCTTTGCGCTACCTTAAAAAATAAATTAGAGGTTTGCTACAGTAAAATAGCTAATTTTGCATCCAACCTACCAATCTGTTCTCATCACTGCCGAGCACTAAAGCACTTACACTGGTTCAAACTACCTAATTGCTTTACCTATTCCCAACTGCTTAATGCCCACGAAGTAATAGAGAAACCTGACACCTACTCATCAGTACAAAGCATCCTTAAACACTACTTCCCTCCTAGGCATCTCAGCTCACAGAACAAATATCTCCTGACTAGAATCAAGCATCATAACAGTGCATACAACTCATCTTACCCAATTTTTCTTGCTAAGTACTGAAAGTGCATCTCACCCACCCTAAAACAAAATAACTTTACCAAACATTTCAAACACAACCTAAAACAACACCTAACTTTTCTTACGGCTGTGCTCATGTTGTCATCCTGACTAAACCCAGCTTTTTTCTGTTTCTCTCCCATTGCTAATCTCTTTATCTATCACCCTGACTCTTTCACCTTTCTTATCCCTGTCTGTTTCCCTTTCATCCCCACTACAGCTCCTTCAACTAATCTATAGCCTTAATCCTCTCCTACTAATACCCCCCTTTTTACCCACCTCATCATCTTACCTATCTACTGCTAGCTCAATCTCTCCACTATCTGAACTTTTTCTACTTTTGTTTTCCTGGTTATTTCTTCTTATACAGTTCCTCCTCCTCTATTTTGTGTTCCTTTTGTAGTGACATCCCATTTATTAATGTCAATATTTATATACTGAACCCATGTGCAATATCATTGCTCTTGCATAATCAACTATTATATGATAACATTCTTTGACTCATGTAAAATAATATAACTTTGAAATTATATGATAAATGTCTTTACTATTTGTCCAAATATTACCTGCAAAGTAATGCTTAAAATGTTTAATAATGCCTAAAAATGTTTATTTTTATTGTTCATTGTAAATGTGCATTTTATGTGAAGCTCTTTTCCCAGGGCTTCTGCAGAAAGTGTGACTTGTGCCTAGTCAGAATTTCCCAGTAAATAAACAGCAACAAATAAATAAATAAATAAATAAATAAATATGGCCTGTGCTATTCAAGTTCCCATTAGCTATTGCTCATCAGCATCACTTATGGAAAAGGAAAGGTGCTGCTGTGATAACAGGGTTTTAATAAATCCAAATGTAGTAAAATAAAGTAATTTCATTCAAATTAAAGAACTTCATCAGACTAAAATTGTATAAACAACATACACCCTCTTTAAAGAAGTTAGCACAAATGAGATAAAAAAATCCATGCATAATAAATTGATTCATTAATTACTAAATTACAAAATCAAAATATCCTCTAATGTAAACAAATATCCTCTAATTTTAAACAACCCTCCTCATGTGTTACATTCAATAAGGAGGGTTGTTTAACATTATAGGATATTTTGATCTAGTATCAGTAATTAATAAATCGATTTATTATGCATGGATTTTTTATCTCATTGGTGGCCAACTTCTTTAAATAGGGAATTATGTTGTTTGTACAATTTTACTCCGATGAAGTTCTTTATTTTGAACAAAAGCACTCAGTATTTTACTATTTTTTGGATTTATTAAGGTTTTGTATTTGGGAATTTCTGTCCACACTGGTATTTATTTCATATTTATAATTCTACATCTTTTTTGTTGGTTCTCAGTTTGTTGTTAGGTGTTTCCACCTCTGTGGCAGTATGTTCACTGATTATTCTTTTGGATTTCCTCTTACTCAATAGAAACCCATGGTGATCCCTTGCCTTTCCTTGCTTGGGGGGTTAACTTGCCTCATTCAGCAGTTAACTAAATATATTCCCCCACCATCAGCTTCAACAAATTGCAGAGATGGGGCAGATACAACTCTAATTTTCTTACAATGAATGTTTTACAACATGAAGCCATTTTTCAAGGAGACACCCATTCTATCAACACAACACAATGTGGTATAGTCCATCCTTCTCCTCCAGTGCCAGATGGAACAGATCAATTTGAGTGATGGTTAACCATCATAGAACTTTTTAGTTCTACAACTACAAACAACATTACTTGCAGTAGTTTGAAGACTCAGCTCAATATTTTGAGCATAACATATGAAAGACCAAAGTTCTTCAACTGGAAAATAGCTATTTAGGCGAATGTGTTCATAGGGGTATTGTACCAAAGGGTCTTCAGTTAGGGAGATATCTGAATGGGCTACTGTGCAATTCAGTTTTGCACAAAGAACTGCTCACTTTGTTCAATACTATTGGGATTAAAATGCTTGAGTTTATAATCGCTAACAAATAAAGGAAGGTCACGAAATTGAAGAACAAAATAAAGGTAATTTACAACTCTATAACCAATGACTTGTTTCCTACTTATACTGATAATTTTAACAATATTTTTATTAAAATTGAATAAATGTTCCAGGTCAGTAGACAATGTAAACAACAGAAATTAGACAGAGATTAGAACAAATATGATTCTGATAAAGCCTACCTGAAACCATCTACTACTACAAGTTCGGATCCCTTGGTTTCGGCCTATTTTAATTCCTCTGCTATAATTTTGACCGATGATCAGGTATGTGAACCTAACCTTAATACATCAGTTAGTTCCCCTTTAGTGAGACATCAGGGAGGATAGTCTCTCAAATGCAGTTGGGGGAGCCTCACACTTATTCCATCAACCAGAACAACAGGAACCACAAACACCACTCAAGAACAGCAAGGGGAGGACTGAGGAGATTGACACCACGCTGTCTGACCCAGTTAATATTAGCATTGACATTAGACAATTGGATCATTTTTTGGTTTGTAATTTCACTGGGAGAAATTTTTCTGATTCAGTGACATCTCTTTTCAAGAGGGGCTTCAATTTCATTCCTTCATATCATTTAGACATTGCTAAAGCTGTTATTCATTTAAAACTGTACACTAGATCTATAAAATGAAAAAGTATTTTATACCTACTGTAAATCCTATTTAACAGCATTTGAGAGGTTATGTGAACATGGTTTTAGGAGGTTATATGGTAACTACACCCCATATTAGTCAAATTTGACCTCAACAGATGAGGCACTACAGTCCTTCAGGAATGACAGAGCTCTCTGGGAAATGAAACCTGACAAGGTGGGGGGAGTTATCATGGTCTCATCTGATTATTCCATCAGGGTGTCAGAAGTACTGGTGGATGAAAGGTTTCCAAAAATGAAGTAAACATCTCTTACAGTAAAATTGATCTAGGCTTGTTAGATGTATTGTTACAAATGACTGCAGATTTGCAACCCTACAACTCTCTCAAGGTAGACAACCCTATTATTCCTTCTATTTTTGGGATCCTTAAAATTCACAAGAATCATGTTGTACCACATTTTAGATGTATAGTAGCTGCCAGGAAGTCCAAGACTGAACCCTAGGTCATTTTCATTGATTTGATCTGTAAGAAACTACTGCATTACAAAACTTATATTTTAAGAGCTTCGTGGCAGTTTTTGGAAAAACTTATGTCACTTTTGACAATAGTTATTGGTTTTTCACAGTAGATGTTATTAATTTATATACTGTTATACCTCATTCAAGAGGTATTGAATATTTTCTAGCCATCATGGTGAAACATATTCCACCTTTTTTCTGATTCTCAGATTAGATTAATGGAAACACTTTCAGATTTAGTCTTGTACAACAACTGTTTTTATTTTGAAGATGAGTATTTTCACAACGTTTCTGGTGTTGCTATGGGGACATATAGTGCCCTCATTTATGTGAATATTATATTGAATTTTTGGGAAGAGAATTTTATTTTCACCTCCGACTGGTTTTGGTTTGTCACAGCATACTTCATTTTTTGGATGATATTTTTATCATTTGGAAAAGAACCCCAGACCAATAGTTGGAATTTAGGAATGGCTTTGATACAGCAACTGAATTTGGGGATTTGTGTCTACATTGGTGTTATTTGTTTTATATTTATAATGTTATGTCTTTTTGGTGATAACAGGGCAGCCTGCACTGCAGTGAACTCCTCTGTTGTTTGTGGTTTTACAATATATCAGGTGGGATAGAGAAAAGCTGCAGTCAGAGGAGTTATACCAGCATTAGGTACACAGTTCTGGTCACATCATTTATATAGCTGGAACCAATCTTTATGCCATTGGTATAGTACCTTTGTATAGCACTTTCAACAATATTGTAGTCTTACAATGACATTTGAAAAAAGACTATTTCTTTTGGTAATTTCTTGTACCTATTGTCAATCTATAATGCTAACTGCGTAATTGTCACTGATGTTCTGTCTTTTGGCTGCATACTCCTGGTTGAGCCTGAAAAGGGTCCAGTGAGATCAGTACTCTACCTCAGTACACAAATCTATAAATGCATACATACATGCATATGTAAATGGTTCTGGGAGGACATTAGAATATGAACTTTATGTATGGAGTACAATGGTTACACAATGATATCAGACTGTGTTCAGAGTCTTACAGCTCCCTTTTGAAATGTATGCACTTGTAACACCAACTACTGAAAAAAAATATTGAAAATGTAGGAGAAAAGCAAACATTGAACATTCCTCTTCTCTTCTCCTTTAAACTAGTTTTCTACAGGAGATCAAGCCCACTGTGGGGTGGAAGCCCTATACACACCCCAAATACACACACACACATATATATATATATATATATATATATATATATATATATATATATATATATATATATATATATATATTTGGGTCTACTTTGTTTCATTGAAAGCTCATTTCACTGAATTTGAATTTACCCTGACCAAATCGCTGAAAGCTCAAATTACTGAAAACTCATGTCACCAAATCTCATTTCACTGAAGTGAAGTACTGGCACTGCGTAGAGTACTGTAAGTCAAGTAAAAGGTATATGACCTTTTCCTCACTGTAGTGCAATCCTGGAGTTAGTATATATAGTTAGGGGTGCATGGGGGCATAGCCCCCCACTTAGTTTGGGTATATATTGTCTTCTGGAAAGACTTAGTCAATGCTATTGTAAGTATGCATGTTTATGGTTTAAAATGTATTGGTTTGAAGCTTTAAATGAAATATAATACAAAACCAAACTAGGGCTATGCCCTCCACACACCCCTTAACTATATATACTAACTCCAGAGTTGCACTACAGTATGGAAAAGGGCATATACCTTTTACTTACCTTACCTTACAGCAAGTTGCTTTCTGGTTAGATTCTTGGCTGGAGCGCCTACTGTGCGAAGTCTGCATGTCCTCCCTGCAATCGACTAAACTTTAAAAAGACATGCAGGTAGGTGTGTGAGTGTGTGTGTGCCTTCCCTGAAGGTTGGGCGCCAGTCTGGCAACTCAACACTGTAAAATCTACTGCCAATCATAAGCGGACCAGTGATCCGCCGTGATGATCCCTAATTGGGAAAGGTTAAAAGACTCTCTCACAGTACTCTACACAGTGCCAGTACTTCACTTCAGTGAAATGAGACTCAGTGACATGGTTTTCAGCAATTTGAGCTTTCGGCGATTTGGTCAGGATGAATTCAAATTCAGTGAAATGAGCTTTCAATGAAACAAAGTAGACCCATACATATATATATATATATATATATATATATATATATATATATATATATATATATATATACCAACTTTGAGATCATCATACTTCAAATAAGAGGGAATATTCGAAGAAATGTCTATCTCGAAATTAGTGTATGCAAGTTTTTTTTTTTTTTTTTGGACCATTCAGTCTCCATATTTCAGGATTCATTGAAGCGCATCCTGACATTTCAAATGGTTACTGATTCTTACTCCATTGCATACCATTATCCATATGCAGGACTTTGTGTACCAGCCCCATTCCATGGAGCACAATGTCTCTGTAGAGCACTCATTTGGACTAGTACTGAGTGCATCCTGATGTAAAGAGTATAACTGATTGCCAGCAACTTTAGGAAAGGAAGTAGGTTGCAAACTGATACAACATCAGATGGTTGAAAAACTGCATTCCTTGCATCTCTACATTAGTTCAGTCATTATAATGAAACTCCTTTAAGTATTAATCTCGTAAATTGCAGTGATCCATTCTATGTTCATTTCATTTTCATAAAGATTAGCTCAGTTTTCTACATATTCATGACTTTGATGTCCACCCTAGCTCATTTATGGTAATACTATACGAAAAAATATTCACTTTACATTCTCTGTGCAACTGTCGCCAATTTTGTGAGAAATATTGGAATGGTTTGAGATGCATTGGGATTTTTTATTATTGTGTCATCTGCTGTACAAAAAAAAGTCCCAAGTTTGTGTCTTGATCTCCACATCCTTCATTTTCTCAAGGGGGAACAGGTAAGGCTGTTTTAATTTATTTTCTGTTGCAAATCCTGGGAGTACACCTCCGGTAGGTTTGATGTGTTTAGATATCTCCTTACATGCAGAACCTGAGTGTAGTCTTGGATGCACTGCATAATTTTGCTTAGATGTCAAGCATAGATATTAATGAAATTAAGTTCTTCATTTTTCCCAAAATGAAGCATAGAGCAACATGCCTGGAGTTATGCATTCACCCTTTTGCCTTTGCTACATAATGCAAATATTTAAGCATTACACTATGTAATGATTAACATAAACCAACTGAGGCATATGTCTAACCCCTATTAGGAGTAACTCAAACTAAGTTTGACAAGTGGAAATACTTTATAATGCCTTTTAGATAAAATAAGATGATAATGGCCCTGCTGGCATTTCTCTTTTGTATGAACTTTCCCCAAGGTTCATAAATAGCAAAAATGCCTCATGAAATTTATTGGAAGTATAAAATATCCTTAGAATTTCATGAAAAAATATCTAATGAACCTAATATTCAAAGGTAGGGTTATACATTTTGAAGATTCAGAAATAAAGATGAGCCTCCTTTCTCTGCTCATTTTTAGAATTAGATGTACCACACTCCACATTTGTTTATACTCTGACTTGTGTGTACTCATTAACCCCCAGAAACCAAATACTATGTTGGAAGAGGACAGGATTTAGGATGCTGAAGGGTTGCATGGGTGAAATTAAAAAGACAGAACCAAGTGGAAAGAGCAATGCAAAATATAGCTGACATGGAATGGCAGGCCTGTGTTTGAAACTTCCTTGCGTTGTTAATTGACTCCTGTACTACTGACTGGACAAACTAAATTCTTAGGCACATTCTGTTGTGAGATCTACACAAAAAACAGAGAACAGTGTTTAGATCATTATAAATTATCAAGGAAGTGGGGAAGGGCCTTACTTTAAAATGTCACAATCTTGGTATGATATTCATAAGCACTTGCTGTAGGTTTTAATGCTTTCAGGTCACATATTACTGTGATTTTCATCAACCTTTGCTGCAGGTTGTATTCCTTTTAGGTTTATCTACAAATGACAGGCATTACTGGTAAGGATAAAAAAGACAGAGAAGGCAGAGTTAGCACAAAGTGAGCAGTACTTGTGAAGTGGGTTAGTTTATCTGCATTTATAGGTTCATAGGTTCATAGATAAGTGCTAGGCTAGCTGCACTTGTTGGCTATTTTAAGCCTAACCAGTTTCCATTTTTGCTCTTGAAATAATCTCTCTCATTTGTTTATAGATTGGCCTTACCCATACCATGGTTGATAATTATATAACAGCTCAAATGAGAATAACTGGGGTCATATCATAGATAACTGAGGGTACCCATGAATGGGGTGAAGCATTTATGAGATGTGTCTGTACATGAGTAGTACAGGGAACAGTCCTAGGATAAATTTTGCATTTCCCATCCATACATCTAAGTTGTGCTTGAATATAGACAGTCATGAACTTTTTTTATGTGAATAGAGAGTTTGTTCCAGAGCAGGGGTATCCTCTGCGAGATATTCATGTCCCTCCTACCTGTTCTGTTGATGTTGCTGAAGAGGTTTAGATCCCTAGACCAAGTATTTCTGATGACATTTGACTTGCTGATGTGCAGTAAGTCCATCAGTAATTGGTTGAAGGATGTCTTGTATGCCAGACACAGGTTATCTCTTAGCAGTCTGAAGGATACTGAATATATTAACAGGACTTTGAGCTGGTCCATGTAGAGCATGTTGTTTAGGCCTTGTATCATTTTAGTAAGGTATCTTTGCCGGCATTCCAGTTTTTGCATGTGCCTGGACAGATACATGCCAATCGGAGCATTACGTTCGATGATTGTCCTAATGAGGGCAGAGTAATGACATCACTAGACCTAGACACAACCTCTTTGTTTATAAGCTGTGCAATATAGAAGGACTTTTTAAAAACAATTGACACATGTTGGTCAAAAGTTATGTCACTGTCCACATAGGTTCCCAAATCCCAAACTGGGTTAACTCTTAGGGGTGTATTGTCAATGTGATAGCTTCTTGTGGTAGATGACTTCCCAAAGGATAAAATAATGTATTTTTTTGGCATTTAGTTTCAGTTCGTGATTTTCAGATCAGTTATTTATGTCAGACAAACCTTCCTGAGGATGGCAAGGTCATTTCTTGTTTTCAATGACTGCTCCTAGCTTACAGTCATCTATAAACTTAGTTAGCCATAGCCCTTAGGTATTGGCTTTTGCTTCTGAAAAGTAGATGCCAAACAGGAGAGGACCCAGCAATGAACCCAGGCCAAATGGCAAATAATCATTTCTATGTTATATAGGTGTAATAATATCATAGGATCATAGCACGTTAGCAGGCAATCGACCCAGAGGTCAATTCAAGCCTAGCTGTTTTATCCCAATGTAATGCCGATGATAGTTTAGTCAATATACAGGAGTGTATTTAGTAATTACTGCCCATGTCCAGGAGGGTTGTGGCACTATCCCTGGTAAGAATTTACGGTGCCCCATCTACTCGTCCAGGTTCCTTTTGAACAGTGTCAGAGAGGTGCTCTGCTTCACATGAATTAGCAGCCTTTTCCAAAGAAGTATCAGTCACTGGAAGACAAATCTGTCTCTCCAGCACATCCTATTCAGGTCTCAGGCCATATTTAGGTCCATGAAATGGGTGGCTCTAGTCCCGTTTGATTTATGGAAGTGCAACAAATTCATTAGGTTTAGGTTGGAAATTGCTATGTAAGCCAGGCATAAGTCTCTCCTAAGAAATCTATATGATACTGAGTATAGTGACAGGGACTTTAGTTGGTCTATGTAAGGCATGTGATGGAGTCCCTTGCATACCTCTCAACCTGGAAACATCAAAAATCTGGACAAGGCCCATGAAAAATAGGTATAAATCTGTATGCTGATTAACATACAATTTGCATACATAATTACGTAACCCCACCAACTCCAATGGAATTGTAGGATGCCAACTTTCAAACACAAACTGAAGAACAGACAACCAAAATATGGGCACCAGAGTCCTCTTGTAGCCATTCCAATGTTCCATTACCTGGCTATTTCACTCCATTTACCATAAACACTAAAGTGTGCATACTGCTTTACTTCTACAATGATTATTTGGATTTTATTTTTACATTTTACAGCACAATGCACAAACACTAATAGATGTCTGCTAAACAAAGCAATACTATCTCACAATGAAAATAAATTTGGCATTAAAACTTCTATGTCCTTGAAACTCACATTCATTGAAACAGCATTGAAACCCACACCACACCACATCCAAAGAACATGCATCTGGCCAGTGGTGGATAAAGACTGCCTTTGGGCTATTCTCAAATTGCTGGCTTCTTGCACACAAAATAAGAAACATACATGTGTTCTTTTCTTTGATACACCTTCCTGACTTTATTAAATTATATCAGGGGTCAGAGCACTGATTTCGTAAACCAGGGGTCATGAAAGGAAATTCACCCCAGGGATCACCTCTGTGGCTCTGCTCGACAGTGGCACAGGAAAATAATTTTCTTGGGTGGCAAAAGTCAGGGTGCCTTTTTAGCTGGGCTTGTGTAGGCCCCAGGGCCGATAGCCTAGTGCCTACCTATTATACCTAATACAGCATACTTGTTACACAAAGCACATTTTAAATTTATTGTATGAACATGTTTCCAGTAGGCTGTACTGTAGGCAATGAAACAAAATGCTTGAACCAATAATGACAAAACTGCCCTTTTCAGAACATTTCTATCATAAAATTCTACTTCCACACCCACACTATAAATAGAATGATAGTTGTGTAAGTCATAGGCATCTTGCACAGCTTCTAGCACTTATTTTCAATTTCAGTTTTTTTTTTGGGGGGGGGGGGCAAAAGGCCAAAAACCAGGGACACATTTTAAACATTGCTTGTATAATTTTGGAAAGTTGCTAGAATAAAATGTTGTGTTAGTAAGCCCAAACATATCTCCCTCTGTCAATTTTGCAGAACTACATATTTTGAAACATAATTAATTCTAAATAAGGCACCACTATTAACCATGTCATTTCAGGAACATAATAAAGATCCCTGATTGAGTTTGTCATTTCTGGTATTCCTAAGTATGTTGTGATCAGGTATCCCGGCAAGCACACAAACTAAGCACACACACACACACACACACACAGACACACACACACACACACACACACACACACACACACACACACACACACACACACACACACACACACACACACACACACACACACACACACACAAACACACACACACTCATAAAAATAATACTACCATTAGAATACCTATGTCTAAATATTATTACTGTGAGGAAAATCATTTTTTGGAAGGAAATCTGTTGGGTAGAACTTAGCAGCAGGGACAAGGTTAGGATTATAACATAGGATGAACAGTAAGGCATTGGTTCCCTGTAAAACCACACACACACACACACACACACACACACACACACACACACACACACAAAAACACGCACACACGCACACACTTGTTCAATGAAGCCGACACTTGTTCAATGAAGCCGAGTTGCAAAGCAGTTAGAAAATAACACAAGTCTGCAGCTCATGGCAGTACCAGAAACATGAGTAGCAAAAACAGTAGCCTTACAATACAGCAGCATTCAGTATGAGCAAAAACAGTACCTGAGTCCAGCAGCGAGAAGCCAAGATTTACAATAGTACCACCAGTCCAGAAACAAAACAGCAGAAGTGTTCTGTATGACAAAAACAGTACCTGAGTCCAGCAGCAAGAAGCCAAGCTTTACAATAGTACCACCAGTTCAGAAACAAAACAGCAGCAGCTTTCAATATGACAAAAACAGTACCGGTGTCATTCAGTATGACCAAAATTCAATATGACCAAAAGCAGTACCCGAGGCTGAGTCATTCACGGCATTAGCGAGTGTAACAGTGTTCAATATGACCAAACAGTACAAAAATAACACGGCAGTTATTTCCAAGCTTTAGTAGCAGCATTCAATATGACCAAACAGTGCAAAACTCCAAAACTAACATGACAGTTATTTCCAAGCTTTAGCACGCTTGCAGCCAGCCAGAAATGTGTGCCCTTGAACTCATTTCCGACATGCTGACGGAGCTGATGTCATCTCACACATGATGATGTCAGCTCCGAAAGCGTGAAAGAAAAATATTTTTTAAAAAATCAGGAATGAAGGGGTACCACTCTGGAATCGTGGCGCCCCATTATTTGAACCCCAAAACTAGGTAAAAAAAATGAGTAATTCAGTGCAGTTGAGAGGTATGGTCCCTTGATCTGCTTGAGGTCTCTCCAATGGGTATATATCACTTTGGTGAATAGCAGAACATCGAACCACCATTCTTCAAACCCCTATTAATCAAAGCCACTAATCACCAAATGGAATTTTCAGCAAAAGCTTTCCTAGGGCAAACCAATGATAGGCCATCCTAGTGACCCTGATCAAAATAATACAATTTAACACCTACCCAGGACACCCTAACTAAATATGCTAACTCTGAGATCTCACTACAGTGTGAAAAAGGGCAAATTTCAGATGATGACCAATCATTGGTTTGCTCTAGGAAAGCTTTCACTGAAAACTCCATTTGGTGATTAGCAGCTTCAGTTAATAGGTGTTCAATGAATGGCAATTCAATGACCTGCCATCCAACAAAGTGATATAGACCACTCTCCAATTGTTGAATGTGCTTTGTACACTACATGCTAAAAGGGGCATTACACTCAATTATGGGTCTGATCAGTGATGAGTATAGAGACGTTATAACCTCCTTTTCTCTAGAGATGATGCCTTTGCTGATCAAGTGTGGTATGTAAAAGGCCTTCCTTACTTCACTTTACACATGGTGGTCAAAGTTAAGGTTGCAGTCTACTTGTGATCCCAGATCCCTTACCGCATTGTAGGTACATAGGGTTCATAGGTTCATAGGTTCATAGGTTGGTACTAGGCTATCAGCCCTAGGGCCTATACAAGCCTAGCCATAACAATTCCCTGGCTATTTCTTCCCACATTATTTACTTTCCTGGACCCCGGTCTAGCAGGGCGACTGACGTGATCCCTGGGGTGAATTTCCTTTCTCCCATCCAATCGTCAAGGTTCCTCTTGAAGAGGTCCAAAGAGGCACTCTACTTGACATGTATGGGCAATCTATTCTATTGCATCTATTCTATTACATATTGGTGTTAATTTGATAGTGTGAAAGGGTATTTTTTTTTACTGAAGGGAATGATGATGCATTTCTTTACATTTAGTTTGAAATTGTGACTAAGACCTTCCTGAAGTATACTGATATAATTTGGGGAATCGATAATTGCACCCTGTTTGCAGTCATCTGCAAACTTAGTCAGTCACAGACCCTAAGTTTTGGCCTGAACTTCTGAGAAGTATGAACCAAAGAGTAGGGGACCCAGTACTGACCCTTGTGGCACCTGCTGGTGACAGGTCTGCTGGTTAATATGAAGTCACCCACTTTGATAGTGTGTGACCCATTTGTGAGCCAGTTGGCAACTCATCTTACAACAAAGGGGTTTACATTCAGTTTGCTAAGTTTATCGGTAATGTCTAATTGTTAGATTATGTCAAAGGTTTTGGCCAAGTCGAGGTAAGCTGTGTGCACAGATTTGCCCTCATCAATGGCCCCCGGTCACATTTTTGAAGAAATCCACCAGGTTTTACAGGCAGGATCTGTCCTTGACAAAGCTGAATTAGGTCAAATCCAAGATTTGGAGGTTGCCTACGCCTTTCTTTATGAGGTCCAGGATGATACATTCCGTGGCCTTACAGATGAAGCTGATCAGACTTATTACATTACCTATAGAGAATTTGACATGTTGTCTTATTTGGCTGTTCAGGCTGAGGAAGGTGCTTTTCCATTGTCGGGGTTTTGCCTTAGTTTTCCTGGACAGCAACTTTTTGCATTTGTTGTAAAGTTTGTTGATGCTAGATGTCCATCAGGGTGGCTTGTTTTTACCTGGGGCTCTGGCTTTGATTTTCTCTGCAACCACAGAGTCTATGCACTTATACAAGTGATTGTACAGGGCTTTAGTGTAAGCTTTGGTGTAGTTACCACTTCGACCTGAGGGTGGGGCTTGGAATGCATTTATACTTTCTCCTAGGAGGGTATAGTTTGCTTTGGTGAAGTTTTTTAGTCTGACTTCACCCATTGTGAGTTCTACTGCTAGTGCCAGTTCAAAGGTGACTGATTTGTTGTCAGATTTGACTAATAATATTATATAGAAGTACATTTAAACAGCATGCACTTTTAGGAGTACAATATCATGCATATATAGAATGAAGAAGGATTTCAAGAAGTTTCACTATAACTAAAACACCCAGGCTTTATACATTGCTGTAGTTTGTTAAGTAGCTTGTCAATGCACTGTGGTTCTCTATCCCTAGATGTAAAGCACTATTAAATCACAATCTATAAATCTAAATTTACGAAAACAGGATTCAGCCATAGCAACTGTTGAGTTCATTTAGTAAGACATTTTTCTTTCTAAGTCAGGAACATAGTTGCAGGGAGCACTTTTGGAGATTTTCCTACACAGTATATGTTGATAGACTTGAATGCTGCAACAATAGCATAAACTATGATGGTATTTTGGGAAACATTTTCAGTAATGTCATTTATACATAATGCAAGGAGTACTAGTTAAAGTGCACACCCTTGTGGGACCACAGAATTAAAATGGCTTAGAAAAGTTAGTTTATTTTCATCATATAAACTAAATGCTTTACTAAGAAGGTAGTTCATGAAGCAATGTATGGCTTCCTGGCTAAATCTCGTGTTCTGTATTTATTTATCAATAGTATAAAATGATTAGCAATCTTAACTGCTCTCCTTATATCTGCAAATATTCCATCAGACAATCAACCATTTTCCATGGCAGAATGGTATTTTATTACACACACTTTAGGCTGTATTTCTTGATATGTGCAATTATTTATTTGTATATAGTATTTTCTCAAGGGTTTCTGTGACACAGCAAAGTACAGACATTGACTTGTAATCTTTATGATGTAAGTGATATATTGCTGACATGTTAGGTGTCTGGATATGTACTCAGAAGCTACGTGAAGAAAGGCTGGGGGAAGGGCATTAGTCTTTCTGTCTATTTTTTTTAAGCATAGTTTGAATGCTTTTTGCTGAGGTTGCCTAAAGTAAAATGGAGTACTCAGAGTTTGGTTTGCGTGGCTTGGGAAAAGGAATTTTGTTAGAGTGTGTGTGTGTGTGTGTGTGTGTGTGTGTGTGTGTGTGTGTGTGTGTGTGTGTGTGTGTGTGTGTTAGTCTGAGAAAGATGAGTATTAATGTTAGTGGGCGTACATGGGAATAATTTTAGGAAGGAATGGAGAGGAAGTTTGACTATTGGCAGTTAGTCTCTGTAATATATTTTTCTAGGTGTCGAGTTGTGTTGTCTAAGGTTTGCTGTCAATTGTGTTTTGTTTGGAGTTTTCATTGCAAATGTTTTTTTT
>NC_056741.1:272849310-272876810 GCF_019279795.1 Protopterus annectens
GAACCAGCAATGAAACCATCTTTGTTGAACAGTGGTCTAGTATTTCATTACATTCAGTTTGTTTACACTTGCAATGTTATAGAACAATGTTACTTTCACAAGTTAGCAAATAACAGTATCGAATATAATGCAGTGATATTCAACATGATAAGAAATCGACAAAATAATTAATAGTTAAACAATCTTTAAATTTAAAAAAAAACCTACCAAAAGATAACAAGTTGCCCAATATTCTTCAAACTATAACATGCAATTAAAGCCTTAAGTAATACAGTTTACACAAAGAAGAAACACCAGAGAGTATCAGATAATAATAGTTCTCTGCCTTCTTTGTAAATAATTCAGTAACACTTGGGTACCTTTAGTCAGTCTGCAAAAATGATCTTACTATAATTAATGCTTTTTCTATTGACAAATGAGTGGTTTAGATGTAAATTACAGCTGTGTATATGCATGTATAACTTAGAAACCACTTAGTACTTAAGATACAAATTCTCTGAATCAGTCTCATTATGAGTTGCATACATGGTCAATTAAATTGGGAAACATTAAATAACAATGACATTCCTAGAATCTTTCTTATTTCCACTGAAAAAGACCTAGCAATCATGACACAATTAAGTTTACTATAAACATGGATCAATTAAGTTGTTATTAAGTTAAGATAGTTAACCAGCCACATAATCTAGATGCATCCTGCTTAAATTGTAATATTTTCAAATTATTTTAAGCATAAAGCAGCATTTTAAAATACATGTTTTCTTTCAGAAGCATTAACAACCTGGCTATTACTTTCTGTTCACTTGTACACTTAAGAGAAATTTGTGAGCAAAAAGTCCCAAACTATGGCGATAACTGGTCCATGAACCAATGGATAATATTATAAGTATATAATGACTTTCTGGTCTTATTTCTTTTTTTTTTTTTTAGTTATGTGATCATCAGAGTCTGATAAAGAGCCCAACAAGTGTTGACCCTGTGATGCTCCTCCATGAAAGAATTTCTTGCTGCAGAGCACAGACCCTATTTTAATGTGTTGTTGCTTAAAAGTGAAGATAGTTCAACCACCAACCCACCGTAAATTGCTGCAGGTCAAATCCTTGACATTGAACTAGACTCTGTGCCAGTGAGTAGTTCCGAATACACTAGTCAGTTAAAAAGGTAGGCAGAGGCTGCACTTAATTTCTGTTTTCTATGGCAGTATATAACAAGTGTAATGATTTGAACAAAGTGGTTGTAGTCATATTTCATCCATTAGTTAATTCATAGTGAAACTTTACCCATTAGTACTATCTAACCACCCATAACTTGATCATATACTGTTTTTTTCAAATATCTTGGTTATGTATGAAAGTATCATTAATTCCCTATAGCTCTCTGTAACCGGTTAGGAATACTTTCCCTTGTAAAATGGCAGAGTTTTACTGTCTTTCAATACCCTATGAAACATAACTTCTATTTTATTATTATTATTATTATTATTATTATTATTATTACTATTATTATATTATTCTATCCTTTCCAACACTCCTTGAAAATAACCAAACATATTTCACTAATATAGAGAACTATCTCTCAGAATCTCAACTCATACTTAATCCAAATAAAACAAAACTAATGATATTCTCCAATCATATATCAAACTGCCATCACCCCCCTTTTGCCATCTTCTCCTCCATTAAAACCAAAATTGAACCTGCTGAACACATCAAACTTCTTGGATTAACAATAGATCAAGGACTACAATTCAACAAACATGTAGCTCTCACCATCGAAAAGGTCCATGTGAAACTTGACACTCTATACAGATTCACACCATATCTCACTTACTCCACTTGAAAAGTACTAGCCAGGACACATTTACTCTCAATGTTTCTTTATGCTTCTGCCATCTTCACAAACCTAAGAAAAACTGATACAAACTTGAAACCTGCCATAATAAAATAGGTACATTTACTGCACACCACCCATCCAGAACTCATCACTGCTCTGCCCTACAGTTACTAAATTTGCTTGAATTGCACAATCAACTACCCCTGAACCAATTAACCATTGCCCACTCCTTACTCTACAAACCTGATAACTGCCCTGCACTCAAAAACTTAATTCTACCATACTCTAACTCCAGAACTCCGAGGTCCTCTGACAAACGTCTATTAAGAGTTACAATGTCTAACAATAGCTCCGGAGACTCTCTCTTCTCCAATCAGATATCTAAAAAATTGAATTCAATACCACAACACATAAGAAATACCTCTAACAGGGTCAGATTTAAGACACTTCTCAGAGATCACCCTACCAGCAAGTGGTTATGCTCCTGTAATTCTTAAGGCTGAGCTCACACTGTTTCCTCCCTAACTCTAATCTTTCTTTTTTTTTTCTGCTCATTTCTTCTCCTTACTTTACTAAACATTGCACTCCAAACATCCATTCAGTTCCTCTTACATCACTCTTTTCTTCATCTTCTCCTTTTTATAACCCCTATTTCACTTTTCTTCCCCTCTTACTTTATCCAAACCTCACTTCACATTTTCTTTTTCTTCTTTGAGCTCCTTTCTCACCACTGCTTCTCCTTCATCCTACTATCAGTTTTTGTTTCTTCTGGAATAGCACAGAAGGCCCCCTGCAAAAACATTTAATTAGCGGTTTTGTTTTTTTTTTTTTTTTTGTTACAGTTTAACGTAAGCGCTTTTTCAATTAAAGCACTTTTGTTAAACTGTGATCGGTATATATGGATTCGGACACTTGCTTTTTCGAGCAAGTGTCCTAGATCCATATATATATATATATATATATATATATATATATATATATACAGTATATAGATGCATAGATAGATACATGGATCTACTTTATACCATCAAAATAACAAAATTGTGAGTTCCATAATACCGAGACAAGAATTCTGAAGAATGATAACACTGAAAGTTCAAAATGCTATCTTTTAGGACACTGAAACAAATGTAATGGGAAAACTAGCTGAAGAATTACTATGAAGTTCATTGTAACTTTAGGTCTATGACTTTAAAGATTTGTAATACATACCTAGTCAACATGACAGACATTAAGTATGATGCTCCAGGCACTATCAGTAATGTTTCTGAACAATAATGTGCGATCCTGTAGATGTTTTTTCCTAGATTTAGTGCAATCTTGGAGTTGGTATATTTAATTTGCAGGGGGTATGGGGGTACAGTGGGGCTTGCCCTCTGCAAAAACATAAAAATTTCTATTAAGTTTGTTTCAGTGTTTTGAAAGATGGTATTTTGAACTTTCAGTGTTATCATTCTTCGACATTCTCATCTTGATATTATATAATTTGCAATTTTGGTATTTGGATGTTTTATATATATATATATATATATATATATATATATATATATATATATATATATAGTTTACCATCAAAATATAGAAATGTATTAGCTCATTTACCCAGAACATCGAAATAAAATGTTGAAAATACAAACATTATGCAGTCCAAATGCCAAACATGGTAAAGCCCAATATTTCCAAAAGATGACAATTAAACCTCATGTGCCATCCAGATATTGAAACAGGAAGAGCATCTCAATACTGCAGATTGCTAACTGTATGTTCGATTATGAAAAAATAAAAAACTCTGAAACTGTACTTTTGATAAAACAACATTCGAACAAGTACATTTCTGTATTTTGATATTAAACCTTATATATATATACATACATATATATATATATATATATATATATACATACATATATATATATATATATATGTGTGTGTGTGTGTGTGTGTGTGTGTGTGTGTGTGTATGGGTGTCAGCCACTATATTGAATGGAAACAATGCCGACACCCAGGAGATCAATATCAAAACGTCAAAAGACAAAATATTGACACATTATGTGCATGCCCTGGGGATTACAACAGAGTGGACTAAACCAATGGCAAGTGTTTTTGCAGGGAGGTAAGCCCTGTCGGCACTCCTCCCCCACTTCTAATTATATATGCTAACTCCGAGAATGCACAGTTTCCTGGGATAGGGAACTTTCCCCTGCCCAGGGATTGTTGATCTCACACACCTATCAACCATCTGTCTACACTGATAAAATGGTGTTGACCAAACAGGTATCACATTATGTCCACTCATCAGGTGTCCTACAACCATATATGTGTGTGTGTGTGTGTGTGTGTGTGTGTGTGTGTGTGTGTGTGTGTGTGTGTGTGTGTGTGTGTGTGTGTATATCTATATCTATGTAGCTGTATTGGTCTACTTTGTATCGTTGAATCTCATTTCACTGAAATTCATTGTAAGGCATATACCTTTTACTTGACTTACAGTACCTTACAAAGTGCCATGTATACTAAGTTCAGTTCATTGAAATGAGATTCAGTGAAATGAGTTTTCAGTAATTTGTGTTCTCAGCGATGTGGTCAGAGTGAAATGAAATTCAGTGAAATGAGATTCAACGAAACAAAGTATACCCATCTGTATACTATATATATATATATATATATATATATATATATATATATATATATATATATATATATATATATATGCAATATCTATATATATATATATATATATATATATATATATAATCTATATATATATATATATATATATATATATATATATATATATATATATATATATATATATATATATAGATATTCTATATATATATATATATATATATATATATATATATATATATATATATATATATATATATATATATATATATATATATATATATATATATATATATATATATATATATATATATATATATATAGATAGATATCTATATATATATATATATATATATATATATATATATATATGCACACATACACACACACGCACACACACACACACACACACACACACACACACACACACACACACACACACACACACACACACACACACACACACACACACACACACACACACACACACACACACACACACACACGTGTGCATGATATCCTTCAAGTTAGTTGACAGTATTAAATGTCGACATCTGTGCAAGATAGTAGAAGCCCTGGGGTCAGTAAATATTTTCTTTTCTCTGGTATTTTCTGTCTCGGAGTTATATAATTAGCAGGGGGTATGGGGGTGAAGGGGGGGGTCTTGCATCTCTGCAGAAAACACGGTTTGATTCCTGCATGCTCTAAGACCATGTCTAGAAGCATGCACAATGACATGTCGACATTTGTTTTTTTGACTTTCCTGTGCCAATGTTAGCAACCTCCACATTTGGGGGTTTGGATTATTTAAAGTAAATATATATATATATATATATATATATATATATATATATATATATATATATATATATCTTTACATTCATGCATATGTCTTGTTGCATTCTGAATGAGTGGCCACTCATTTGAACAAATGTTTTTTACTGTTATAGAAAAAAATAATGAACTCTTGTATAAGCAAACCTTCTTTCAAATGAAGTTTTTGCCAGCAACATTTTGCATGAGATTGCTTTTCAGCAGGGCAAGGGAGTTTGCCCTTACCCCGCAGTTATGCGATCTCAAAGTCAGTACATATAATTAGCAGAGGTCTATACTATAAGCACGAAAAGACAAAACCGCGAACGCTCACATGAGAGAAAATGCCGATAATTGAACTTGCTATTGTGGGGTGCTGTGCCCCCCACACTCCCCACTAACTATATATTCTAACTCTGAGGTCGCACTACAGTGAGGAAAGGTCAAATATCCCACTCTTCACTGTAACACAACCCCACAATCACACTTTTGATTCCCAGCATTTTTGCTCATGTGAGGGTTCACGGTTTAGTCTTTTCATGTTTATAATATAGACCCAATTAGCAGGAGGTGTGGGTGGCACATCTACCACTTTGAGGGTGCAGGTGGGCTTGATCCCTGAAAAAAAAATAATTTTGCTTTTGCATTTTTTTGACTTTCTCTAAAATGATTCTTCTTTGTATGATCGCTTTTTATGAACATTCGATATTTCATGAGGCACGCATATAAATATATTTATATATATATATATATATATATATATATATATATATATATATATATATATATATATATATATATATATATATATATATATATGGGTGTACTTAATTATGTTGAACAGTCATATGATTTACATACTCAGTATATCAACAAAATAGGATCAAAACTGAAGAATTTTGACAGTAATAAAATGTAAAAAAAATGTAATTTAATTGACATTTGAAACCAGCAAGAGATCACACATCACAGAAGATCAACTTGCAATTAGTCTTCAGCACTAATTGACTATGCTGCAAATCATGTTCAGCACCTGCACAGAGTAATACAAGTAATGGTGAACTATCCAGTAAGTTAATAAGGTGCACACAGAGCTATGAGTAGCATAGGGCAATTATTAGTAGAGCAAAACAATTATGTCAGTCTGAATCATAATATAATATAACCATCTCAAAATGCTCACATATCAGCAATGTGCATTAAGTATGTTAACCCTAGGCAATAATAAAAGTAGCCACAGATGCAGTTATCTGGCACTTTAACAACTATCACTTAATGTCATAATCACTAACTGAGGAAAAAATCCATAAGTACTTGTAAACACATTTCTGGTGAGAATGAATTACTTATCTCACATGTAACCTTGTAACATTTAGTTAAACATGTTCTCTTCACAGTAATAACACCTATAAATAGTAATACTAAAAGAATGCACATTACTATCTACTTTGACATTTCATAAACATGTAATAGCCATATTACATGCATTTCCCAAGGCACAAATGAAACCATGAAAATGAAGACTAATCTTAAAATGTGTTAAAACTTCATTTCATTTAGCCCACAGATATAAAAGCTTCACCTGTTCAATTGAAATAATGAGCATGCACCACCTTGACTTGTCACGTGTGACTTTGAACATCTGGCCACAAAAAGTCTACCAAATAATGTTACCAAAGCTAAAACAAAATGCTGTTTTTGTTTTCATTTTTGTCTGAATGTGTGGAGAAAATTTCAGTTTTTAGGGTTAACCAGTAGATATGGCAAAGATACAGATTTTCAAATGCATTGTTGTATACTTAATATGCATTCCATATCTAGCAAGGTATGAAGCTATTGAAGCATGTATAATCCTCAGTGAGTATGTTGAAGAAACTTACCTAACTAGCAAAATAAGGGAATTAACAACAAGAAGTGCCACATATGCTGCCCTTGTTTGACTACATATTCCAGAGTGTCTCAGACATGATTTCCAATTATATTCCAAAAGGTCAGAACTACTCTGAATCCTGGCATAGATAATTTAACTCACTCAAGCTAGAACGTCTTTTATATACTTCCATTTCACACCCATACCTCCTTATGGTATCCTGAACTTTTTACGGGTCTGGTTTCTTTAATTAAGTGACTTACCAGCTAATAACAGACAGTATTAGGAAGGGCAATGAATTACTAACAAAATGACACTGAGATTGTTAGTCTAGGTTGTTCTGCAGAGGAGACATTAATTTTTGTTACTTATTATTCATATTCTGATATTTCTGTTCATATTTTCATAACTGAGAGACCTACATTTTATTGAGGTGCATGGTGTGAAACACCAATGTGAGGGACATGACAATCCACTGTCAGTGTTGACTTAGATTACACTGTATTGGAAATATTGATAGATGTTTGTTAGTAATTATGAAAATAAGCAATATTTCCAAAAGTACTTAATGCTTCAGAAAACAAATGATTTACAAACTGTTGTATGACATCAGGTAAAGCCTTAGATGTTATTGAAGAAAACCATCTTTGATATTTGCACTGTAAGATGCATCTTTGATATTTGCACTGCAATATGCACATCTTGAGAGATATCAAGTATTATTCATATTGCAATTTGTACAATTAAACATTTCATAAGTTTCATAAATATCTCAATAAACGTACTTCTAGAAGAATTTCTTGTTATCATGTGAAACCTTATTTCTGGTTAACAAAAATGTGCTTATAATATATGTGTTGGTTGTATAGTTTTCAAGATATGAAAATTTGTGAAAATTTAGAAAAAATATAATTGAGAGTTGTGTGTATTATAATATATTACAGTATTTATGGAAAAAGACTATGAATGGACTGACTATTATCACCATAAAGAATACTTCTTACTGATAATGTTGCTATTTATAAAGTTTTAGTAGATTTTATTATTCACAAACATATCTCTCAACTGCCCAGGTTTTCACTGAATGACCAGATTTTTGACTCATATTTGGTCTGTGCTTTATAAAATTTGTAGTTTTCTGGATTTTTGTGGCAAATCAATGAGAATTGAATTCACCGAATAATGACATTTGAGTTTCAGACTTCATACCCTTCATCATGGCAACACAAGACCTTTTATTCTAGTAACTTTCTAAGTTCATAAGAGCAACATTTAAAATTCATCCCTATTTTGGGGCTTTCCACCATTTTCTTTGACTTTGTCCTGAGTTTTTATTCAAGAAGTTGAGAGTTTTGTTCACAAAATATTTACATTTGTTTATCTTATGTTTCTAAGTTTACTTTTCAGAAAATGCTCTGAAATGCAAGATGCTTATAGACTGCTAGAGATATGACATTTCAAACCACATAGGTGTTAATAAGACTTTAGTTGGTTAGAGGTATGTGAATGTCCATGCAGCGATATCTATAGTACCAAAAGAGCACTGTACAATGTTTGAGCAATTTACCAAATATAATGCTAGAATACAATCTCCATCAACAAAAGAAGTAAAATAAATCTCACCAGTCTTACATAGAAAGAGTTATATGTAACAAGGCAAAGTATAATGGATGATCTCACAGCCTTAGCTACATATATTGATAACTGAGGAATAATCCAGTAACATTTATTGTATATATTACAACAGTGACTCTCATTTATTATCAAGACACAAAGTTATTGCATGCTAACATGCCTAAGTGAAAATGGATTTCTTGTGAAACCTTTGGAATTTTTTTACAACATTTTACATTGTGGTTGTTAGTTTATACAAGCTGATATCTCAAAGAACTGAGAGATAATAGTAACCACAAAGAATAAGAACAGAATCAGTGCTGAAGAAAGACATTTTGGGTCACCAGTTAAAAACTGAGCACTTTCATTCCTTTATTGAATAAAATGGAACTTTATCAGATAACTTCACCATAAACACAATAATTTAAATAACATTGTTCAACCGATCATATTCACTTATTAATTAAATCAAAGTCATGAAACAATTAATTAGAAGTACATATTAAAAACAAAATAATTAATTACTATAGTTAATTTTTTTCAAATATAAAATGTAACATTTCAATACATTACAAATAGTGAAGAATGTTTCTCCCCAAGGAACCAGCTACTATAAAACCATTGTTTGTGAAAGGAGGAAGTAACAAGAGTAACTAGCTAAGAACAAACACTGGTTAGTGTTAAAACTGTACATGTACTAAATGCTACCATTATTTTTCAGCTCTCAATGCTAACACGCTACTAATAGGTAGACAACAAATTTATTAAAGTTCTAATAAGAAATTGTGTGCCTGTACAGAGCATTGATGTTGTCCTTCCTTGTAGTAGTGTATACATGTTGGTCAATTCTCTTTAGTTGATTTTCCATTTTGTCTGTATAGATGGGCAGTTAGCTTAGTACTAACCTATGAACCTATGGCAAGGTAGGACAGACAGTTCACTTTGTAAGCAACACTCGTGTGGTTCAGTCAAATGTCCCTGGAATAGGGAACACTTTGTCATAATTCCATATTGTGATGTTGGTAGATTCGTAACTGAATCTACATTCCATACAGGCTCCACACTTTTTCATTTTCCTTAATTTAATGTGACCTCTTTTACTCATTTTTTCAAATACATTTTTCATGTTTTTTACCTTTTCTGTAAATGATTTTGGAGAAGGGACCCAACTTATTGGTCAACCCAAAAGCCCTCAAAACACCTCCCCAGTTTTCCTGTAAATGTTTCTTGTAGAAAAAAACATTGTGGTTGTACATTAGGGTACATGACAAACAGGTATCTAGGTCATTTTTCCTAGGTCTGAACTGGAAATCAGCATCCCTTAGTATAAGTGGATATCGTGTGTATCTGCCCCTTTACACTATATGTCCTTGTTCATTTAACAAGAATGTTGGATAGCTACTTTGCCTAAACATACCTTTCAAAATAACCATTTCATTAACAAAACATATGTTATCAGTTGTCAGTCTTGAAAGACTGATCATCTCTTCCTTGGCAAGATTCCTTATCTGCCACATGGGGTGATTCCTGTTGCAGTGCAAGAAACTATTCAAGTAAGTTGGTTTCCTAGTAAATAGATGATTCAAAACATTTACCTTGAAAATTTTTGTATAAGTATATATCTAAGTAATTAACACTGGCAGTATCAAAATTGTGTGTAAAGGATACAGAGGTGGTGGTGCTGCTGATAAAATCTATAAACTCTGGAATTATGTGTACGTCATCCCATAAAATGAGAATGTCATCCAGGTATCTGTAATATTTGTAAATAATGAATGCAGTTTGTGGCTGACCAAGTTTGCAGATGATTGCAAACTGGGTGCCATAATTGACTCTCCAGCCGGCACAAGCATCCTCCAAAAGGGCCTCATAGAAACAGACAACTGGTGCCAGAGCCATGGCCTCAAGCTAAACGCCAAAAAGTGTATAGTCATCCCCTTTGGCAAAAACAAAGTGCCCACAAATTACCATATAGGTGGTAATCCATTAAGTACAGAAGAAGTAATTAGGGACCTGGGGACCCAAGTTGATAGCAATCTCTCATTTGACAACCACATGGCCAAAGTGGTTAGAAAAACATTTTATATAGCCCACCTAATCATGAAGAGATTCACATCTAGATCAGGGGAGGTCATCGTGCCTCTTTACTCATCCCTCATCAGGCCCATAATTGAGTACAATACTCCTTTTGGGATGTACCTTACCAGACACCTGCAGCAACTGGAAAGACCCCAAAAGTACCTCACCAAGAGGATCAAAAGGCTCAAACAGATGCCATATGCTGCCCGGTTAAAGAAACTCCAGCTCTACTCAGTGGCATACCGCCTGCTCAGAGGCGATCTGTGCCTGACGTATAAAGCCATGTCCAACCCGGAATTAATGAACATGCTGCACCTCAGAAGGTTCAAGTCTCTCGAGCGCGTAGCTGGAGGGACAGATTCATAACCCAGAGGCTCCCTTCACTCTGGAATAAAATCCCAGTCCAGGTTAGGCAGAGTCCCTCACTGACTCTCTTCAAGAGGAATCTTGATGAGTGGATGGGAGATCGTAGGTCTACCGCTGGTATCACTTCTGTGTCACTGTTAGACAGAGGCACAGTATACTAACCTCAAAAAAGGGCATAGCAAAATTTATTTAAAATGGGTGGCGAAAGCCAAACACACTCTAGCTAGGCTTATAAATGCCCTAGGGCAGATAGCCTAGTATGAACCTATGAACCTATGAACCTATAAATCTACTCTCTCAAAGCTGAAGCACTATATTGGCAAATACCAGAGCTGCTGATGCCCCATCACCACCCCCTTTGTCTGCCTGAAGTATTCTCTGTCCATAAACATTTTGTTTAGACTAATGCATCTTTACTTTTTTTTGGTATATACTCCGTGATGTTGATGTCTGCCATCTCATGATTTTACAATGTACATTTGCATATGCTATTCTAAACCCCTTCTGGAACTTTAAGGCATGTGTGAGTATTTCAATGTCTATACTATCAATCTCTGAAATGAAGGATTTGCATAATATGATTTAATTACACTACAATTTCAAGTCTTGCTACATCTTGTAAAGTTAGTCTAATATTTAGGTTTTGTGCATTTATTGGTTCACTGAAGATACACTATCATTCACTACAACTAAGGTAATGGATGTCTGCTAGTCTACTTTATCCTGACATATTTCTTCAGCACTGAGGTTGTAAAATTAGGTGCATGAGAAAGATGTTTATTTTATGATACATAAGTACTTATTTGTGTACTATATACAATATAGCAAAGGAAATCACTATGAATGTGGCATTTGGTATTAAGCTATGCTGTCACACAGACTCCATCATAAAATGCTATACATACAATATACATTGAATTCAATGCACGTGCAGAGATGATTATGCTGCTCTGATATAATTTTAACATTTGTACATTGTAAACAGGTTATGCTATTTAACTAGAGCAATTAACAGTTAAGCATTACTTGCTTTACCTTGTACAGGTGTTGGATGTTGTAGCACTGTTGATTAATGTTGATGAATGGGAATTGATACTCTTATTTTTGCTCTCTTGTTGGATTTCACATGTCAATTAAATCATGCTTTTCTGCATTTTAACACTGTAGATATTCTTATATTTCGACCTTGTTTTGTTGATATAGTGAATGACTGACTTAAGTATACATACACACACACACACACACACACACACACATATATATATATATATATATATATATATATATATATATATATATATATATATATATATATATATATATATATACAGATAGATATATCTATATATGTATTAATATAAATGTATGTATATACACTTAAGTCATATACATATCTCTCTCTTTATATATATATGTATATATATATGTATATAGATATGTATATGACTTATGTATACATATGTGTGTGTGTGTGTGTGTGTGTGTGTGTGTGTGTGTGTGTGTGTGTGTGTGTGTGTGTGTGTGTGTGTATATATATATATATATATATATATATATATACAGATAGATAGATAGATAGATAGATAGATATAGATATATATAGATATATCTATATGAGTGACTAAGGGTAGGTGAAGGATTTTTCAGAGAGTAGGACATTCTTACTTGCCCTCATACCGTTGAACTGTCCAGATGTTTGCCTTATAGTTTTAGTCTGTTTCTCATAAAATTATGGTTTTCTGGCAAATTATTGGACAATCATTGACAATTTAAGTCATTAATTAATGACAGACATTTGAATTTCAGACTTCATACCCTTCAGGAAATCCATGCTAATACAAAACTTGTTATTATATCAACTTTCAAGGTTTGTAAAAGCAACATTTAAAAATTTTACCTATTTTGGGGGCATTTGCCCCTCCCCCCTACTATTATTTATGGCTTTCTCCAGATTCCCTGCTGTAAGAAGTTGAGAGGTATGCAGCTGGCCTGTGAGAAGAACTTTGATCATGATAAAGTGGCCCAAAATGTTAGTTTATTCTGTGAAGCTTGGTTCTAGACTGGATCTTACATTAAAGCTGTTGCTGGACATTTAGAAGTGATTATCCAACTGCCAAAGCCTAAGACATGATATGTAACACTCTGCATGAGGACTGCACAAAGTTTGTACAGTGTTATTTAATGGGAAAACTATTGTTTAACAAAAAAGGTTGAAACTGCACTCACTATTCTTATTGATATATCACCTTTGCACACATAATTAAAGAGTTTTATCTCAACAGACTATGTCAGGATGATACACAAAACAAAGATAGGCCCTATATTTCTTAGATTGGATGATGCCCAATAGGTTCTGACTATTATTTATTTATTTGTCTCTGTTGATTAGGAAAATCAAACTGGGCAAAGTCTGTTTTCAGTAGAGGACCAGGTAGAAGATATTTCTTATAAGAAATGGATAAGGAGGATTACAGTATAGATACTAGGAATCAATAAAATTGAGGTAAGGCATGTGAAACATTAATAGTTAAAGCTAAAAGAGAGAGAGCGAAAGATGGGCACTGTATAGCTTATGAATCAAGGATTGTGTCGGTAAGAATATTAGGGTACATACTGACATAGAAGATGGTTATAACAGATTGGTGGAGAGCATTTGAATAAGATGGATGAAGTAGAAAGGGCAGAATGAAACTGAAATGTAAAGTGAGGATTAACATAAAAAGTAATTGAGGAAGAGGAGTGGTTGAAAGGTTTGCTGTGCAGAACAGGGTCGAAGTTGTAAAGCGATAGGGGGTATGATGTGACAAAGGAAAATGGAGTCACCAAGGGGAGAAGCATGTTCATAACCACATGTGGTTTAGGTGTTTTAGTAAAGGCTCGAAGGCAGACAATTTCATGGTCTGTTTCAGGTATGTTGGGATGTTGTTCCAGAGTTTATAGTGAGTAACTTACTGAGTTATTAGACTCTGTTATGAATACTAAGAGGTTATTTGTAGAAATACTGCTTATGAGTAAACAGCATAAGTTATGTTTTGAAGGATTTAAAAGTAGAGTTCCATCTTTAAGCCAAGTTTCATAGATTCATAGGTGGTTACAAAGCTTTTGATCCAAGAACCATTTTAAACCTAGGCAAGTTTTGCCTAAATTTAGCAAAATATTATTGATATGTGCCAATACCCAAAGGTATTTAACCGTTACTGTATAGGCTTGTACATATTAAGAGTTCATGGACTGCCCCTGACCATTAGAGACATAGGTGTCAAAATAGGACTAAACTTACCATTTCAAATCCATTGATTCAATTTACATTTGAATAGGGTAAGGGATGATCTTTGCTTCACATGGAACTAAAGCCTGATTCAGAAAAGGGAGTATCTTTGAGACACATACCTGCTGCTTCAGCATGTCCAATTTATGTCAGAGATGAGGTTTAGGTCTTTAGAATGGGTATGTCTGATGCCATTTGTTTTGTGGATGTGCAACATATCAGTGTGGAATCAGAGGATGCCTTTTAGACTAGGCATACATCACCATGCAGCAGTCTGTATGAGACCGAGTACAGTGATAGGGCTTTGAGATGGTCCGTGCAGGATTTGTTTATTCCATGTATTCTTTTTGTGAGGAACTTCTGTTATCTGTCAAGCTGTTGAAAGTGCATGATCAGGTACATGCTGAAGCATGTGTTGTACTCAATGACTGGTCTGATAAAAGCTGTGTACGGTTGAACAATGATCTCCTTTGACCTGGACACTATGCCCTTTTTAATTTCTCCAAGTATTTTGGGTTTCTAATATCATGATGGGAATGGACCCCATTCCTAAGTCAAAGTATGATTATAGTTCATGAAATTAATATTGTTTCAATCTTTGATGTCAGCCAGTAGTGCTCTTCACAGCACTCGCTCTGCCCAGTAATGACTCCTCCTGCAATTCATAAGGTGTTACATGTATCAATAACATATCTAAGTACGATTGCAATTTCATTTTTACAAGACCCGTTGCACCTACTACTATTGGAACTGTCTGGGTATCTTTATTCTACATTGCCCTTGGTTCTTATTGCAAATACTGATATTTTATGACTTTGTGTCTCTCTGTACATAAGACACTGTAGTCACTGAGTGTAGCATTTAACCATGATCAATGCTACTTCTATCTTCTTTTCATGAACTACTATGTCTGGTTTTCTTGCATCTGTTTTTGAACTCTTGGTAATGGGTGATCCTATGTGATATAAACTTCATCATTTTCTATAATGGTTCATGTTTCCAATGTTTTTCAGCTACTTCACTATTAAAAGGTTTGCCTAATCTCCAATGCAACAGTCTTGCCACATTATTATGCCTTTCATTACACAATCCTTCTGCCATTAGTATATCACACCCAGCAACAAGATGTGAAATTGTTTCCAATTCTGCTTTGCAAAACCTACATTTGTCTGTTTCTCCCCCACAAGTTCAATGGACTTTGTAAAACAATGTGTACATAGTCCACTATTTTGGGCCAGCAATGTTACCCTTTCATCTTTTTGGTCAAAATCCACCTTTTCAACTTTTTAACCATTTCTGCATTCGTTCCTGATCAACATGAGATTCTTCGGGATGTTTTCTATACTTACAACTATAATTATGCATTTTTCACATTTCTTGCCTTCTCATTAGATCATTCATTTTATAGTCTTTCTTTTGTTGTCTTGGTACATTCAGATGCTGTCTGATTTTTATCTACTTCTGTTTTGATTTCCATTCTTGCTTGACACTGACATGATTCTGATAAACTAAGCAAAGAAGTAATCTTAGACTTATTCTCCTCATGTTTTAAAACTTTCACTATGTTTGGGTCTTGTGAGGTCAGCAGATATGTATGCAGTCCTATCATTGCAGATTTATACATGTAATCAGTTATGAGGAGGCCCATACCTCCTTCAGAATGGGGAATATATAGTCTTGGTATACACTGATTTTTGTGCCCTTCTTTATAAATTATGCAATGTAGAATGATATTTTCACCACTATAGACACATAGTGGTCAAAGGTCAGGTTACTATCAACATGTATTCCTAGATTCTTGACCATTGGATCTAATTTTAGGTGTGCATTATCAATGTGGTAATTTCCAAGGGTGGCTGTCTTACCAAAGAATACTATTAGTTCTTTTTTTCACATTCAATTTTAGAGCATGGCTGTGGCACCAGTTCTTTGTTTATGTTGGAACCTCTTGAAGGGTATCTGTGGCTATAGGGATTCAGTGACCATGCCTAGTCTGTAGTAATTTGCAAATTTGGTAAGCCAGAAGCCCTTGACATTTGCCGTGACTTCAGAGAAGTAGATGCCACGAATGAGAAGTCCAAGCACTAATCCTTGTGAGAACCATTAGTGACTGGCCTCTTTGTAGAGGTAGATTCCACTCTCCTAATATTTTGTGTCATATCAATGAGCCAGCTGACTATCCATTGGGTAACATGTGGATTTATGCTTAATTTTGTAAGTTTATCTACAATGTCTAAGTGAGGTATTGTGTTGAACACCTTGGACAGGCCAAGGCAGGCAGTGTGCACTGTTTTGCCCTTGTTCATGGCTTTAGTGACCTTCTCAAACAAGTCCTCCAGGTTAAGTAGGTATGACCAACATTTGACAAAACAAGAGTGGGTAGGGTCAAGTATCTGTAGGTTTACTGTGTCATTACTCACTAGCAGTGAAAGATTTCTGGGTGATGTCCAGAAGTGTTTGTAAGGATGGGGTTATACATATAAGGGTTGAATCAACAAAATATTGAGTATACTAGTGAGGTGGGTGGTAGTATGTAGTTTATTTATAAAAATGCTGAATAAGGGAGTTTTGGAGTAAGAAAAGGCCATGTTCTGAAAGTATGGCAGTTAAACCCTTTCTACTTTAGAGGGGAAGGTTTTAAGTTAAAAATGAAGAAATACTTAGATATGTGTTGAATCAGAGAGGGTGGAGGCAGATGTGCTTCCAGAGGCTTGGGTCAGTTTAAAAAACTTGGTGTAACACTTAAGGGAATACATGGGGACCAAGAGAGGAAAGGAAGGCAGAACTTGAAAGATTTATGCCTTGGGCTATGGGAGTTGGGGTGAACAGTGCAGAGAAGGTTATTATTGTAGAGAAAAAAATATATTCAGGAATTAGCAGGTTATTTGATGACAAAATACATAAACGTCAAAGAAGGCTGCAGCTGAAACAATTTGATAATGCACCAAGTAGTCAGAAATATCTATCCAGCTGGCTAAGACAACAAGTGCACTGAATGATGGCAGCTATTCAAAATTTAACAGACAGTACAGGAGGCTATTAATGGGTTTTAAGATACTCTTCCAAGAAATGACATGTCTCAGAACAAATAAGTGATGTGTGTATTTATTACATGGTTATCTATCTAAGAAGGCTGAATTTAGCCAAATTGGAAGTCAAACAGACAGGGGAAATGATGGGAAAGGTTACTCTGGAGAAACTAGAGAGGGTGCTAAGACAACTGAAGAGGTATAAAATGCTGGGACCTGATGGCCTACGAGTAGAAAATTGCCTAATGATGTGTGAAAATCTTTTTGAACAGTTTGGAAGATTAGTCAACAATATGATAGTGACAGGCATGATTCTTAAGTGTTGGAGACTGATTGTTTTGACTGCGATTCCAAAAGAAGGGATGGATAGGCTAAACACATCCCAATTCTTATAAACTAATCTAACTATTCAGCTGTGAAAACAAAATGCTTCTACTCTTGATAGGCAGGGGAATCACCAGGTTCATGCCAAAGTTAGTCGACTCTGAGTAGACAAGGTCATTCTGAAGAGAACAACCTTTGATACCATAATTAAAATATTAGCACTGATATAGGATACAGGCATTAATAAATTGGATGTAGTAGTGTTGAGTTTAAGCTCTGAAAAAGCTTTTAACTGAGTAGCTGATGATACCTCTTTCTGGTGTTAAAAATGATAGGCTTTCCAAGGAAATTGCTTAAGTTACTTAGATGCATTTATATGTGCAAGTTAACTTAGGGCCCTGGTTATCTGAAGAATCTTTACTGATGAGAGGTACAAGCTAAGGTTACTCCCATCCCCATTATTTGTGTTGTATCTAGAACCATTAGCAAACGTGTTGTGAAGGTCTATATAAAGGGGGGAATGACAGAGAATACAAACATTGCCTTTATACAGATTAGTTATTACCACATGTTACTGACCCAGATGTAAGTATACCAATAGTGTTAGGTAACAGGAAACTTCCAAATTCTCAGGATACAAAATTAATCAGAACAAAACTAGGACTGTAACAAGAAATTATGACCCCACAAGGGATGTCAGAGACAAATATAAATGTCTTTGGGAGTGTTATCATCATTCTTAGCAATACCCTTTTTTCTTATGTTTGCATGAAATTGGGATACCATGTCAGCATTAGTCAATGTGACCAAATCAGCTAGAGCCGAGGCTTACACTGCTGAGTAGCTAGTCCTGACAATATATGTTTCTTCTTCTAGTTTATCCTAAAATCCTGTGCTGTTTTTATACTAATAAATAGGACCCTTTTAATTATTAGCCCCAAGCTCATGAGATCCATAATTCAGGAAGAGTAGAGAAATGTCTTTGCAAACATGATGCATTGGTCACTGGCAGGTCTGAAATTACTAGTGTTTGATTAAGAGACACAGTGATGAACCAAAAATGAGGTCCTTCTCATTTCAGCAATACCTGTCTCTAAATCACATTTTCTCACCATTTTATTAATTGCACGGTCATCAATTTTTGAAAATGATGTACCCTAAAAACTATGTAAATTAGTTTTGAATTCATATGGGTGGGGAAAAAGGCAAGACCAGCCTGGGAAACTTTCACCATTGCATACTTATTGGGTAGGATAGTTGGCCTAGATTTGAGGAAATATACTACAACAGCATTATTAAAGACAGCTTGGGGAATTCTTTCAGAAGATTAACAGTTAAATAGAAGGATACAGTAGCTTACATGGGTGGGCAGATTTTTTTATGAGGAGTTAAAAAGAGGGAAGTTTAGAAATAAGAACCCATGAGGAACTTTGGGTCTTAGACTGTAAAAGGATCAAGTTGGGAATTTAGAGAAACAAAAGAAGACAAGTTGGGCATTTAGAGAAACAAAAACAGAGAACTATATAAAGGACTTATTATCATTAAAATTTCAGGAGAAGTGGGATAGATAGAGATATCAGATGAAAAGAGTACAAAAGGAAAAAGTCCACCTAGCCTCTGGGATCAAGTCTGTAAATATGGAAGATTGTCTCTGTAAGACAGGTTGTAAGGAAATTTCAGTGAGAAAGGGGAGAGGTGGGTGAGGCATGGAGGCAAATCACTGAAAGTTTGTTTCAGAATTAAGAGATGGTACCAGATCTCAAGGAATGAAGTTCCCAAATGGATTACATGGCCATTGGATGTAAAAGGGACAGAGTTGGTGCAAAGGGGATTAATAATCCTGACTGTTTTACAGGGGACTGGAAGAGCTAGCTAACAAGTATAGGTTGATGTGGGTTAGGGACCTTCGTAATGCTATTGAGTAGGAGGACCAACAGCAGGCATTGCCAACTTCCAGATATTCTACCATGTCTAGACAATATTGTTTTATTGGGTAGCAGTGTCTCTTGAAATACTTTTATACATATTCCAAGTTAAACAGGCTTTATCACATAGTCAGTACCAGCTGCTGAGATGACAGTACGACAACAATTTTTGGACATGCCCAAGCTAGATAAGTTTTAAAGAGAACTAGAAAAGTTACTACATTGTCTAGGGTGAGGAACTGACATTGTCTATGATTTCCCACCTGATAGGAAGTACAAAAGTGGTTGTCATAAATCATTGTTAAATACTATCATGCTAATAGTTAGAAAAGCAATAACAAAGTGGGGTAAGCTAAGGAATTATGCAAGGCAAGGAAGTAAAATTAATGATGCAAGAGTTTATGTTGGGGAATGACAGAGAGCAGAGAAAGGAGTAAAACATACGATGCTAGTCAAGTGGGACTCCTGGGTTCCAATGGTGGTAGACAAGGATCATAGATAAAACAGTAGTAGATATTAATGATACAGGAAGTGGGAGATAACCTGCAATGGAATTATTTAGACACTGAAATATATTTAATTATGTCTAACCTAGAAATGAAGAAAAATCCTTACAATTATTTTGTTTAGACGTTCTTGAATTCCTTGGTGTCCACAATGAGTACCAATGTGCAACCTGGTTATTTTCTCTCTACCCATATTGTTTCCAATTATAAGTATTGTAATATTATTTTAATTGGTTTAAGACTGTTAAAATATTTCTTTAGTATGTAAAGTTCATAATTGGAAAGTATGGTACGTTGTTAATTCATGTTGAAGTTTTTCCCTAAATTTCCTAACAATAATGTCTTGGAAATTAAAACACTAAAAACTAAAAAAAAAACAATGACAACTCTTTCCAAATAAAGTCAAATGTGCAGTCAAGTCAGTGGTAGCAGGATATCTGAGGAGGAAATGGGCAAGATGACATCATATCATGAAGTACCATGGGAAAAGGAGGAGGAAATGGTGGTGTGAATGGTGAAGAAGAAATAAAAATAGGAGGAGAAGGAGCAGTAACAACAACAACAATATTAATGATGATAATAATAATAATAATAATAATAATAATAATAATAATAATAATAATAATAATTTTGACTGGAAAACAACATACTGTCAAAATGGATGACACTATGAGTCTAAGAAGTTATAAGATAATGTAAACCATTCAGTAGAGACTCTTTTTATGCTTTTTCCCATAATTATTTTTTCAATTTTTTTACACTCATTTGGTCCTTAAGATCACCACATGACATGGATCTGTTTTCCAAGAGTTTCTTGCTAACAAACGTTACCATCTTGGATTTGTAAGTTTTCAGTATTCAAAACTAGGTGCAAACCTATCACTCCTCAAGCTCTGGAAACATATTATGTATTCGTCCATCCATTACCCCTTTTCCCATTTTTTGCACATGGGGTCAGGGTGTCAATTCAATAGTGACAATCATATAGAGGCAAGGTTTACACCACTGGGTGGCTAACCCTGTCATGATAGTTCTTCCACACCACTGGCTGGCTAGCCCTGTCATTGTGGTTCTTCCACACCACACACTCCCACGTCACTCAAGCCTATCAACAATTTAGGGTGTCCAATCCACCTATTGCATGCCTTTGGAATGTGGGAGGAAGCCAGAGCACTCAGAGGGAGCCCACGCATATCCATGGAGGCCAAATAGACTACACAAAGAAGGCAGCCTAGCTGAGATTCGAATTGGAGAACCTCTTGGTGTGAGGTAACAACTGTATTCACTGTGCCACTGTGTCGAACATTATTATATTATATTATTATAACATAGTCTGCATTGTTTTATCTTATTTTAATGGGTAAATCTATGGGTATAACTAGCTGTCTCAGTGGTTCTGTATGGCTAAATCACCAGGTTTAACTGTCAGCTAAGAAAAGGCTAAGGAAATCATTGAGACTACAGAATGAAGCTGATTATCAGCTCAGAACATTCATTTTGTTCATTAAACATTTGCTTCACCTATTTTTGAAAGAAGCAGAACACAGGAGGAACAAAGGCAAGATTTAGAACTGAATTACAATCAGTGATTCACAAAACTGGTTGCAGACAGAGTCCTTGTGAAAACGCAATTAGTGAGTTCTACAGAAGGTGCAGAGTGGCTCAGCATGAGACTTCTTGCTGGACCACAATTAAGACGCGATTGACAGCAGCTGAGCTTAGGTGAAGCTGTTTTAAAAATGGCTTAAAAGAAATTAATCAAATGAGGAACTATCGACATGTAAATGAGGACAGACTGAAAATTCTGTGACGATCTTATGTAAAAAGGCAGCATTCCCACCTTTGTGTGATTCATAGTCTCTTTTTTATGTGCAGCAGTGCTGTGCCCAAAAGCCTTACACAAAGCAAAGTAGTGCCTTTCCTAGCTGCTTTGCAATTAGCAAAGATGCTTTCTGCAGCTGCTAGCTTGCTGATTCCCATTATAAGCTGCTCATTTTGGCCATACCAAAACCACTGATGCACAGCAACACCTGACGGTCAAGAAGGCAAAGATGCTGACAAAGATTGACTAATTTTTGCTTTGTTAAGCAAAAATTTCTTGATAGATTTAGAGTGAACAGTGCTATAGTACAGGGTTTAATGAGTTTGTATTGCCCTCAGATGAAAATTGGTGGAATGTTTCATCTTCATATACCTGTGGATACCAGGAGTATGTATTACCTTTGCTACAATTACCCCAGGGACCTTTCAGACACAAAATGGGACATGGGTATCTCATAGGCTTCTGCCTTGAGGATATTTTAGAAGTTCTTCAACATACTCCTGGTACACTTGGATCAGTAATATATTTTGTATTTATTTATTAATTTATTTCTTTATCTATCCTTTGTTGAGTGAGTTAGTCCCACTGGCTAGTGGCTTCTTTTCAGGGGAGATCAGTGGTGGTATTTCTATTACTAAGAGAAATTTGGCTGAGGCATTGGGGAACTTCCCCCATTCTTTTTGAAAGCAGGATGCAAAGGATCCCATGGTACCTAAGCTCTTACCATCTCAGGCAGATGGGACCACTGTTTAATGTCTCATGCAATTTTTATATGATTCTCTTATTAATTATTTCCCATGTCATTTCCAAGTTTAGGATGGGTGGAGCTGGACCAATATACATTTGAAAGGTTTTCTAGCAGGATGTCAAGTCATATTTATAAATAAGGTGAACTGCAACATGCATATATGTAGTGCATGCATTGTTCAGGTACAGAAAAGTATTTTGAGCAGAGTATTGTTAAAGTAATGGTATTTTATAGGATTTTTTTTTTCCTTTTTAATTTTGGAGTGTTGTCACATTATTGTTTTAAGATATTACTTCAGGATATGTACCTGAACACTGGCGTACAGCAACAGTGGTCCCACTCCACAAATGGGGTACCTCTACAGACCCTGGGAACTACCGCCCCATAAGCTTAACCAGCCTGGTCTGCAAAGCTATGGAAAGAATCGTTATGGAACTCATAAACAGAGACATAGGGGACCTACAGACACTTGACCCCACCCAGTTCGGCTTTGTAAAGGGCAGATCCTGCCTTTTGAACCTGGTTGACTTTTTCGAAACAGTCACTAGAGCCATTGATGAGGGAAAAGCAGTCCATACAGCCTACCTGGACTTGGCTAAGGCCTTCAACACAATACCCCACTCAGGCATCATAGATAAGCTCAACAGCTTAAACGTAAACCCTTATGTCACTAGATGGGTTGCAAACTGGCTAAAGGACAGAACCCATAAAGTTAAAATTGCTGGAGCAATGTCAGACTCAAAGCCAGTCACAAGTGGTGTCCCACAGGGATCTGTCCTGGGACCCTTCTTGTTTGACATTTATTTCTCAGATGTTAAAGCAAACATGGGAGGGTTGTGGCTGACAAAGTTTGCAGATGACTGCAAACTAGGCGCCATAGTCGATACACCAGCGGACACATACATCCTACAAAAAGGCCTCACAGAAACGGACAACTGGTGCCGGAGTCATGGCCTTAAACTAAATGCCAAAAAATGTATAGTCATCCCCTTTGGGAAAAACAAAGTACCTACAAATTATCACATAGACAGCAACCCACTGAGTACGGAAAAAGTAATCAGAGACCTAGGGACCCAAGTCGACAGTGACCTCTCATTTGACACCCACGTTGCCAAAGTGGTTAGAAAAACATTCTACCTTGCACACCTCATCATGAAGGGATTCACATCCAGATCCAAGGATGTCATTGTACCCCTATACTCCTCCCTCATCAGACCCATGATTGAGTACAATGCCCCATTTGGCATGTACCTCACCCGGCATTTGCAATAGCTGGTTAGACCACAAAACTACCTCACCAAGAGGATCAAGGGTCTCCAACATATGTCTTATTCTGCCAGACTAAAGAAACTTCAGCTCTATTCAGTAGCATACCGCCTGCTCAGAGGTGATCTCTGCCTGACATACAAGGCCATGTCCAATCAGGATCTGATGGACATGCTCCACCTCAAAAAATCCAAATTCATCAGGACCACGAGAGCTAAAGACTTAAACCTCGGCACAAGTATGGATAGGACATGCTGGAGGGATAAATTCATAACCCAGAGGCTTCCCATGCTTTGGAACAAGATCCCAGTTCGTATTAGGCAGAGCCCCTCACTGACTCTCTTCAAGAGAAATCTTGATGAGTGGATGGGAGATCGTAAGTTTACCCCAGGGGTCACATCTGTGTCACTGCTAGACAGGGGCACAGTAAACTAAGTCTATTATATAAGGTGACCTTCATTGTGTCACTACTAGACAGAGGCACAGTATTCTAAATTTATTCTATACATTTTTTGTACCATTTCATGGGGTGGCAAAAGCCACATCACTATGGCTAGGCTTACAAATGCCCCAGGGCAGATAGCCTAGTACTATACTATGAAACTATGAAACTATATAATAATGAAGAAAGCCATTGATCTAGACACTGACTACTTGGTGAGCATTGAAGGCTTCATACAAACATGGCAGCACATTGTTATTAGAACAAGAACACTTGTTCATCTACCTAATTAACTGAATTAACTACCTGAAACTTAAACAATGAGTGTTTCTTCTCCCACAAGGAGGGTATTAGAAAGAGAGTCTCCTAGATTTGCTAGCTAAAGTGATTTTTTCTGGACTAATCCTTATTCACAGATTCATAAACTGTTACTAGGCTAACAGCCTGGGTGGCCTTTCTAATTCTAGCCAAGTTTTCCCAAAAGAATAATGATGTCCTGCATCCAAACAGGACATTGAGGGCCAGGCATTTATAAGCGACCTCTGTCCATAAGGGACATGTGTGTCAGGCCTGGTGTAAATTTCCTATCCCCATCCACTTGATTAGGTTGTGCTTAAATTGGGTAATAGACTAACTCAGCTTTGCATGAATGGGAAGCCTGTTCCATAGGAGGGGCAGTCTCTGGGACACATATCTGTCTCTCCATCATGTTCTGTTTAAGTCACAGACAAAATTTAAGACCTTAGATATTGAATTTTTGGTACTCTTTGACTTACAAATATGCAGGAGATTCATAAGTATGAGGTTTGTGGATGATTTGTAAGCTAAGCATAGATCATCCTCAGCAATCTATAGGAGACTGAGTAGATGGATAGGGCTTTAAGGCACTCTTCATAAGGCAGGTTTGTTACGCCTTGTATTCTTTTTGTAAGGAAACTTTTAGGTCACTCTAGTTGCTGCATATGCCTGGTCAGGTACATACCGAAGGGAGCATTGTACTCTATGATTGGTCTGATAAGGGCAGAGTACAGTGGGATAATGACCTCTTTGTACCTAGATACCATGCCCTTACTTATAAGTTGCACAACATAAAAGGACTTCCTCACCACTGAGGTCATGTGGTAGTCTAAGGTAAGGCTACTGTCTAAATGCATACCCAGATATCTGACCACTTGACCCAACATGATAATTAGCTGGGATGGCTGATTTTCCAAAGGGTACAGTAATGCATTGCTTAGCATTGTATTTAAGACCATGGCTTTGGCACCATTTGTTAGTCAGAGAGAGACCTTCTTGAAGAATACTAGTGTCTGCAGAGGAGTTGATGATAACCACCAGCTTGCAATCATCTGCAAACTTAGTCAGCCATGAACCTTCAGGATTTGCTTCCATTTCAGAGAATTAGATGTCAAAAAGCAGTGGACCCAGTACAGATCATTGGGGGACTCCGCTAGCGACTGGCCTCTTGGTGAAGGTGGTCTCACCTATTTTGACCTCCTAGGTCCTATCTGAGAGCCAGTTGGCTATCCAGTAGGTGATAAAAGGGATTATACCTAAATTAGTGAGCTTGTCTATAATGCCTGAGTGGGGTATTGTATAAAACGCCTTGCCAAGGTTGAGGTAAGCTGTGTGCACAGTCTTACCTTCATCTAGTGCTTTGTTGACCCTCTCAGAAAAGTCTACCAGATTTAATAAGCATGACTTTCCTTTAACAAAGCCGATCTATGATGGGTCCAGTATTTGCAGGTTACCTATGTCTCATTTATCATGTCCATGATGATTCTTTCTATGGCCTTACATATGAGGCTGGTAAGACTTATGGGTCTGTAGTTACTTGGATGACTGGCTGGACTGCCTTTGTGCAGAGGAATGATTGTAACCGTCTTCAATTCCTTGGGCACAAAACCTGACTGAAGGCTCCAGCTGAAAAGTGATTCAAGTGAACCTGAGAGGTCATGTTTCGTGCTATTTAGTAAACATCCCGGGATGTTGTTGGGGCCTATCAATGGAGTGTTTTGGGCTTTGGAAAGTGCATTACTGACCTATTCTCTGGTAATGGTTGGGGGGGATTTGTGTTATGTGGTGGTTGGGGGGATTTGTGTTATGTGATGTTTCCTTTGGACTATCAGAGAGGGAGTGGGGGAAAGGTTGGCAATGGCCTCGGGTCAGTGTGAGTGGTGCCATTTACAGTAAGTTCTGTGCATTGTTGTATATTTCTTCTGAGGTTACGGACATATCTGTAGAGAGCTTTGTGGCTGTCCTTTGCCTGAGAAGATATTTTTTCTTCAAATTTAACCTTTGAACTATTAATTAACCCTCTTAGCTGCCTTAGTCAGGGGACTTTTAGTATGTTTGACTTAGTTTCTCCTATGCTTGGCCAAGATTTTTTTTCTTATATTGTATAACCTATTGATATTGTGATTCTACCAGGGTGGCTTATCTTTTGAGTTTGTCTTATTCTTAATATGAATGGCCACTACTTGCTCTATACAGCTATCAATATGACTGTACAGAGACTTTGTAAATAGTTCAGTGTATTCTGTAGTGTTTACTGGGTTTGTGAGCACTTTGAATTTAGCCAAGGTGTTGCTTGGTAGAGAGAGGTTAGCCTTGGAATAGTTTCTAAAGGTTTTTGGTTTTTCTGGATCCCTGGATTTAATTTTTATTTCAAGTAATGCTGCCTTATAGTCAGATAGACAGTACATTGGGTTCTCGTTCGTCCTGTCCTCATCCAGGTCACTTGTGGGATACTAGACCTGACTCAAGCTTTCTTGATTACCCTTATAGAGAGAAGGTACTTCTCATCTGATGTTATAGTTTGCAGTGTGGAAGAGCAACCACCTCTGCTTTTACAGGCTATTGCATTCTGCCTAGCTATGGTCCTTGCACATCCCACTAGCTCATTTGCTGTTTACTTACACTGTGCCAGTGAGTGTTTCCTTCCCCCAATAGTGTTAATGTCAGCCAATA